>NC_079165.1:2097500-2397500 GCF_947568905.1 Ostrea edulis
TAACACATTTATATTCCGAATTTCAATTCAAAATGTCCTCGTATGACTGATAGTGAGCGGAGACCGAATTGTTTAAAAAAAATTTACATCCAAGGGGCGTAACTCTAACAGGAATATTAAAGTAATTTGACCTGCATATTCTCATGTTATATATTCCACATTTCAATTCAAAATGTCCATGTATGACTGATTCTGAGCGGAAACTGTGAGTTGTTTGAAAGTTTCTAAGTCCATGGGGCATTAACTTTGACAATTCATTCACCTGAAACAAATACAAACTTGGCCCATCTCTTCTCACAACACATCCACGTAACACTATATACATCTCATGGCGCGGGCATAAAACGGACTATATATATAGGTGATATATATGCACTAGAGGTGTGCTTTACTGAATGAGCAGTATGAAATGGCTACTAACATAACCCCCTCAATCATCTGGTCACACAGGTCGGATGCAGAATCCAAATCATGAATGGCTACTTCCGCCATCCCTAAAAGTCTACACCAATGAGACATCCTTAAATCTAACCTCCTACAAAAAACAGCCATCTGGTCACTTATCAGAAAATAAATGACTCATCACAGCATCTGAAGCATGAATGTGTGTATCCACAGACAATTCATCCAAGCAAGACTGAATGATGGACATCACCGTCTGGTAAGCAATAATCATGGGAATAGATCAGAGCCTAATTCGATCATCAACCATAGTTGTCTAGTCAAGTTCCGAAACTTCATAGTAGTTGTCTAGTCAAGTTCCGAAACTTCATTGCAAATGCCTAGTTTGATTCCGGACCTCCAATGCACATGTCTGCTTACTAAAGTTTAACCACTCTGTAAGCATACGTTGCTGTGTGGTAAACCAGTCATGCGCTGTGACACCCTTTCCTGTTTGAAGTTTCGACCAAAGGCAGTTCGATCGTACTTTGGTTCAACTCTAGTTACGAAAGTTAAAGATTGAATTAGGCCGTGTTAAATATTAACTCAAACCTGCTGTCAACAAATACCACCCAACAAAAGGAGTATCACTCCAGAGAAAATACAGAGAAGATTTCATTGTTGATCAGTTCATTGATACTGGCAAACAAAAACGAAAATGCATACATAGTTAAGGCAAAAGAAATGTACATACAGGTAAACGAAAAACACAAAAAAAACATGTATATATATACTGCACATGTTTTTTTTTTATAAAAATGATTTTTTAATTACAAAATAATTAATCGAAATGCATATCTATACCAGTACTTTAATACAGATATTCAGTTATTATTGTATAGTTAAAAATGCGCAAAAAGAAGACACATTTTACATAGAACTATATTAACTTGGAACTTTATGTGGTATAGGATAATTTCTGTCCCATCAAAAGGAAAAAATATATAACAAAGCTCTCAATACATTCCAACTCAATACATGTACCAATAAATGTCATTAGTGTTAAACATGCATTTTGAAATACCCATTTCATATGTCTATGTGATGTCAATAAATCAAGCTGCAATTCTTGCAGTTTCTCTTAACTCAAAAATTTTGTTTAAATTGTGCTTTGAAAATTGCACAAAACAAACACTATCAAACACAAATTGATGTACATATATAAATTCATCCCATCATTATAAACACAATGGGAGCTTGACATTTTCACTGAAATAAACCAATTTTCATTTCTCATACATGATGACATCACTTCCAAGAGATGAAATAATGGAGTACAGTTTTACTAGTTTGATGACAATTGGTATTCATAGTTCCTGTTGAAACTGCTTTATAGGACAGAAAAGATTCTTTACATCACATAGTTCTCTTTCAAAGACTTGCTTTAGAAAAAAATTGAGTAAGAAATGTTTTTTAACCTGCTTCAGTGTTCTTCATTTTGTTCTTTACTGTCTGTTTTATCTTTTATGCGGAATGATTTTTGCAACACATAAGCGTCTGCCGGTTCTATCCGTTTATAGTAATTCTTCTTTTCTTCTACAATCTCAAATCCGAACTTCTCGTAGAATTTTATTGCACCTTCATTGTTGACTTGAACATGTCTGAAAGAGAACCAAAAACTGTACTGGTCACGCCCATTGTACTGAACTAGTACTGAGGTTTTATCCATTCTCATTGAATACTCATTTTATTTCATACATGTAATTAATTTTCATTGAATACTTATCTGTCATTTTTGCTGATGCACCTGACGACACAATTTTGTGATCAACAAATTTCAGAATTGTTCAGAAAGGCAGAAAAGTAGATTATCAAGAAATGTTGAACCAATAAAACTCTTAATAATTATGGGGTGTAAACATTCACTGATCATCAGGGGATTAAACCAATAAAACATTCATCGAATCATCAGGGTTGCAGAAAGCGACTCTCCCACACAAGTAGTTTTACAGGCGGGACGGGTGACTACATATTGAGGTCCAATCCTCCCATATGGGGAGTGTAAATATTCTAGATCTTGAGCTGGTGTAATTCATTATCGGTCTTTCTAACAACAATCAAATGTCTCCAAAAATCTTATTTGATCCAAAACTTTTCAAACAATGTGTTAGTTAACAAGTAGAACTGGACAGGCATTAGCTTGATTACAATCTCCAATGTCACATCTCCCTGCCATTTTCACCATTATTCTGCACCTTCCTGAGAAATTCTAGTAAAAGGTTGCCTGTATATCTTACAAAAGTTGTCTCTTTGTATTCTAATTTGTGTCAGCACATCTTTGAGACTCTGTTATTGTAAAATCATTTCGCTTCATAAAATTACATGATCACATTTTCTAGTTTTCAGTCAAAATATGAAGTCAGGGCCCCCAAGTTTTCACATATTCTCTGCAACCAGTGATTTTTTGTTTTGTTTTTCAAACTACCACCCCTCCTTTTGAATTGGGAAAAAATAGCGACATTTTCCTCAAATTGAGAAAAATCATTCATAGTGAATTAAAATGGTAAAGATGCATAAAATAATCAAATAACATTTTTTTGTTTGAGGTTTATTTCAGATCTGATTTAAAATCATAAAAGAAATCATTATTTAACATTAAATATGTATTGGAAGTCACACCTTGTATAGATATTATTTACTTTTTCTAAGAAATTTTATTGTCTAATTTCATAACGAAAATAATAAATTATTAATTCACCAGCATTTGTACCCATAATCTTGTAAATATTATATTAATAATCAAGTTTCCAGAATGTCTCTCCTGTTTGTATTTTTCGGATTTTAGTAAAACCCTATATTATTGGCCAGTTCCTGTTATTAGCCTGACCCTACATATAATGGTGGTCCAACTAAATTGTCAACAATATCTGAATATGGCTTAATTAATGTGTATCTGGAGACTATATAATTCGCTGCATGTTTTACATATTCTTTACCAAACCTTTTGCATGTGTAGTGGTTTGGAGAATAAAACTGAAGAAAAAAACATATTTACTCTTTGTCTCTTTGTCAGCAATATATGGTAACCTTTTTTTTGAAATGGCCTAATTTCCCTAGATTTGAAATTGGGAAAAAATAGCTAATTTTAGTGAGGGGAAACAGCCAAATATCGGTGGCATTTTGGCCCAATAAAATTCACTGGCAACCCTGCTCTGACACGTGAAAATATAATTTTTTAAAGTGAGCATGAGCATTTAAATAACTCAAACCTGAAACCAAGACCACTTACAAAAACACATTATCAAAATTGTTATCCTCTTCACAGATCTTGAGAACGTGCTCTACCATTGTAGTACCTACAAAACACGAGAATAATGGATTTGTTATCAAATAAAACGCTGTTATCAACATCTTACAAGAAATAGGGATAATTCTATCAAATAAAATGCTGTTATCAACATCTTACAAGAAATAGGGATAATTCTATCAAATAAAACGCTGTTATCAACATCTTACAAGACATAGGTGTAATTCTATCAAATAAAACGCTGTTATCAACATCTTACAAGAAATAGGGATAATTCTATCAAATAAAATGCTGTTATCAACATCTTACAAGACATAGGAATAATTCTATCAAATAAAACGCTGTTATCAACATCTTACAGGACATATCTTCTTTAAATGTGTGTTTTAGATACATTCATATCAATGACTTTTTTCATAGTAAAGCATAAAACTAATCAAAGACTATAGCCGGAAACGGATAATTCTACTCCTTGTTGTTTACTCATAATAAACGTCACTTATAATGCTTATTTTTAATTTTAAAAAACATCGAACTTATTTTCAAAAGATCTGCCATTAACCAATCTTAATGAGATACAGTCAATGATAATGTTCTAAAATGCACTCTATGTTTACTAAAAGGAAATGGCAACAAAATAAAAACTGCAAAAAATTCCTCATCCATGTAAGATGTCTGCCAACAGCTGCATCACTTAATCTTTTCACAAATAACTTGTATACATACATCAAAACTTGTGTATACACTCTTCATTGAACTAAATTTC
The DNA here is from genome assembly GCF_947568905.1 of Ostrea edulis. Classification (NCBI taxonomy): domain Eukaryota; kingdom Metazoa; phylum Mollusca; class Bivalvia; order Ostreida; family Ostreidae; genus Ostrea; species Ostrea edulis. The sequence continues at coordinate 2,101,955 of NC_079165.1, forward strand.
AAAATATATAATCATTTTAGTTGTCATATCAATCCCAACCCATTAACAATCCCTTGTACAATTTCACTTAATTTAAAAAAGGTGAAGGTAATGAACAGTGATCAATATCATAAGTCCTATAAGCAATACAAAATATAAAATAGAGAGTTGGACAAACATGGACCCCTGGATATACCAGAGGTGGGATCAGGTGCCTAGGAGGAGTAAACATCCCCTGTCGACCGGTCACACCCGCCGTGAGCCCTATATCTTGATCAGGTAAACATAGTTATGCGTAGTAAAAATCAGTGTGCCAAGAAAGGCCTAACAATCAGTATGAAACAAGTCAGACAGCATTTGACCCAATGATAGGTTGTATTGGCAAACTAGATTGTTATAATGACCATAGAATTCGCGAAATGCTGATTTTACACAGAACTGTTGAAACCCCTGCACCATCAACTTGTCAGTAGCCTGCCTCGATTTAAAAACTGATCATATGCAGAACAAGCTCTTGCATGTCAAGAATTCCAAAACCTTTAGAAGTAAGTTGGAAGGGATAGGTACAGAGGTAAGACATTTGTGAGCAGTGCTGGACATCACTTACCGATGCCTAATCTTCTGTACGGTGCCAAACAGCCCAGTGTCATGATGTAGAGTCGTCGATGTTGATCTGACGTATCCACACGACAACACACTGCCCCCACCACGATGTCATTGAAGTACGCTGTAAAAGAGACAATTTTTTAAAACTTCACATCATCATGGTACATAATTGCTTACAGTACATTATTTATACCAAACACATTGGACTAGTCAGTTCTGGTCCCAAAACACCTCTTTCTATGTTCTACACTTGAAACCAATATCAGATATTTAATGTAGCACACAGTATTTTTTACATGCATTGAAAACATAACACATTTTTTCTGCTTCCTGCTTTACATATTTAAGGGATGGGATCAAAAGTTCAATGTCTGACAAAAAACTAAATTCACATAGTTTTCATCAAGACACCCCCCCCCCCCCCCCCCCCCCCAATCTAAATATGATGAATGTTGAAACTAATCATTAACAAGTAAACACATATGATTATGAATAACACTCTATACCTTTTCAACTGTTTATTCACAAATGAAAGTGTACATTAAAACTATTAAATATTCATTAAAATGTAATATTATTATGTGGTTTATAAACAGTCACTTGCCTGTTTTCTTTTTCCACTAATTTGAAAAGTGTAATCGATGTCGGATGACAGAAACTTACGGGAGATTTTATCCACCCTTCCCCAAACTATTTGAATTTAGATTTTTATCAGACATCAATCTTTTGATTTCACCCCTAGAGTGAAAGCATGTAATACATCTCACCAAGTTTGGCTAACTCCCCCACCTCCAAGACGTCTTTGTAGAATTTATCATTATACGTAACAGGAAAGACCACCTGATTCAGGAGTTTCAGTTGCTTGATGTTGTGGGGAGTGATGTCTCCTAGTTCAGTATTCCCTCTGAAATTACAACATTAAACACTTGTAATGCACAATGTCCAGCACGAAAAATTCATGGTTGTCACTAGAAATTATTGAAGACGAGTCCCGAACTTGTGGTTTATAAGCAGCTTGAGTCCCATGAAAGTTTGATGAGTCCTTTGTACACATGAAATTAGAGGTACCGTAATCATTCACGACTTGGCCTCGGACGTCTAATTGCCCATGCAAACAGAATTACTTCCATGAATTTTATCATCACAACAACCATATTCAATATTAATCAAATTATTATATTGTGATAAAATAGATGCGTACTAGTTTTGTTTGCTGATAATCTGTAAAACCTACCAAAGTTTACAAACTACGCTACTTTCGATTCGGAAGACAAGCATTAAATATAGATCCCGATTTGCAAAATAAATAAAAATAAATAACTACAAGTGGCAAAATGTTTTTCACTTTGCATCTTATTTAATTATCCTTTTAATATCATATTCTAATTCACACCTAATTGACTGACGCTAAACAAAACAAGTCGTATTGGGACCCTATGAACAGGATGAACTCGGTGGTATTTTCAGTCCGAGATGGAACTCGCCATATCAGACAAACTTGCGTCCCAAATTAATTTTCTGCGTCTAGCACGCAGTGCTCGAGCTGGGCTTCGCCATTTTCGCCAATGGCGAATTATTTTCAAAAATGGCGAAAAAAAATTGAAAGTGGCGAAAATCCCTTTTTGCAATAAATTGTATTTTAAATCCTTTGTCAGTGACGCATTATCGCCTGTTTGTTTATGCAGTCAAAATCTGTTTATTCAGTCAACGCGTGCGACCGGAAATCTTGCTTCGCTCCAGTGCATACAGAGCTGGTCACAGCCTCAGGTAATTTATGGCTGCAAAAAAGTCGGTGATTATGTAATAAAGTACATCGGACAGCTGTTTACCCTGCTGTGGTCAATTGTTTAACATTTAAAGTCTTATTAATTATCGTGTTATCATCTCCACATTAATGTCAATTCTTAACCAGAGAACCGACCGGTAATTAAATTGGCCGTATTATTGTGTATAATGTATACATGAATACATCAATTGTTTGTTTTTGCGGCCAAACTCGTTGATTACAAGATTTTGATGTGTTTGATTTTAGTTCGAATATTTCATAAACAATTATGCGGTCGGTCACTATTGATATGGACATAGCAATTCTAATAAATAATTTTCTTTGAAGTTCGGTGCGCAACAGTATAAAAATGCTAATCTCCTAAGACTATGCACCCCATTCTATTTTGACACTAAACTTGTAGCTTCTGACCCTAGTCAGTCTAAAATTAAAAAATAACTATGTTTGGCTTTACAGTCAACCCCACCTGCTCAAACATCTGATTCTGTCCAAATTGCAAAATCTTCCATACAAAAACGGAAATTTAATAGGGAATGGTTGAGATACGACTTTAAATTGGGTTTGATGTTTTGTGACATCTTCATTTCGGGTAATGTACACAATGTTTTCACTGAGGGGTGTAGCATCATGAAGTTTATATTTTTATGATTTATTATCCGAATTTTGATTTCCATAATAGAATTTATCAAACAAATCAACTTCTTATTATTTCAGAAAGAAGTGTTTAGGTATGGTAGCTGGATATGATTAAGTAATGTAACTGATTCAAAATGCTAAAATAAGTGTAATGAATAAAATAATATATAATATGATGGAAATAATTGTAAAGCACGTGATTATTTGTGCCGTGCCACTCCCCGAAAAAGTGGCGAAAGGGAATTCTGGTCCAGTGGGAGCACTGCTAGCACGCAGATTCTTGCGTTAGTGACAACCCTGTGACACGAAAGATTTCCTTACCTGACTGTTACTGAAACTTACGTACACCTTCTACAAAGCATCGTGTATGTAAAACCCGACTAATCTTAGACACCTACGTAGCTAGAGCATTGAAGTTAAAGTTGTATGGTCCGAATTACGACAATTTTTTTCCATCTTGTAAAAACGCTAGTATGAGGCTGTATGACATAATACATCATGTTAGGATTCTCCTGTCGCACATGGCACTATTTATAGATGCCTAATAATGTATAATTTATGCTTCATTCGGAACACCTCGAGCCTTTTACCGGAAAACACCATGTTTTCGGGAAAGGCCCGAGGTGTTCCGGATGATTTTATGTGTACCACACTATGTTTACTTTCTTAGTAATCTTCTCGCTGTTACCCTTAAACATGCTAATGTTTTCAAGCATGTAATTAAGGAAAAGTTAATAACTTTTAACACTAATTAATCTGCTTGAAAGTAATTATGTACAAAAATAATACATGAACATCGGATCATACAGCTTTAAGATAGCCAACTGTTATTTTAGCATTCATGAAATCAAATAAAGACACATGTCTCCACGCAAATGATAGGGACAAATTGAAGAGGATTGGGAACTGGGCTAGTACATCGTTTAAGAATTCAAATCAGCTTGACGTCTATGTGGAACCTTAAACAAGCACCTCCACTATTTTTGTTAGACATTAACAATAACGAAAGTGTTCTATTTTGCTTCATATATGTAACAACTAAATTAAAGAGCTAAGTTTCCGTCACAATTAATCTACTAGAAACCACAAGGAATAAACAACATGGAAATGGTCTGATAATTTGAAACGCATGCAAATACGGTTCGAATTTTCTCACAACAATATCAGTGACTTTTATGATAGACTGCATATATATTTAACTTATGTTTTTGCAAATTATTATAAAGGTAAGGTTGTGGCATTAATAATCTACTTTTCAAAACGCATTGTTTTGGATAATGAGCTTTACCTTGTCATTTTCTGTAAAACAATTCCCGCTTTCACGTTTACCAGAGCACACGAAATCACATACACGCTTTTCTCCGAATAATACACAATCAATAAAGCACACTTCTGATTCAGATTTTTATTCAGGAGTAGTACGTATATGTATTCGTATCCGTTTTATAGTTGACTAGTCAGAATGAGTCCCATGGCTAAATTATTAGTGATTAAAAACATTGATTATTTATTATTGTAATTAATTGAAAGTAGAAAAATATGGCTGGACCGGGAACACAGGCACCTGAAGCAGTGGCGGATCCAAAGGGAGTGGGGGGAGGGGGGTCCCGGGGGTTGGACACCCCCCCCCCTTCGTCAGAAAACTTTGCTACACAACTCGGAGAAATAACACATTTTGAGGGAGGAAACCCCCCCCCCCCCTGAAAACCAATATTAGAAGTAGACCCCCCCCCCATCCTTTTAAAAATTTCTGGGTCCGCCCCCGTGAAATGTGGATATACGCTGTATTGCGTATATAGTTTTATATGTACATGTATGTAACTCCTGGTTTCTTTCCATGGTAAAACTTTTTTGGTTGCAGTTTGATCTTTTAGCATTCAAGGGAGTGGTCCGTGTTGCAACCTTTCCGAATCCTTTGACATACGAAGTGGAGTCAAACAAGGTTGCCTGCTCCCTTCGGGATTTTCTTCGCACTCCTCCCGAGACACGCCTTTGGCACAGCCCAAGAGGGTATCTACCTGCGGACCAGATCAGATGGCAGGATCTTCAATCTTGTGCACCTAAAGGTGAGGACAAAGTTCCACACGAATGCAGTTCGCTGATGACGCCGTAGTTGCGACTCACACCTTACAGGATCTGCAGCTGCTGATGGATCACTTCGCCCAGGCCTGCAAAGACTTTGGACTGACCATTAGTCTGAAGAAGACAAACATCCTGAGCCAAGACACACTGGCACCACAGGTCATCACCATTGACAACTATGAGCTCGAAGTCGTCCACCAGTTTACGTACCTTGGGTCCGCCGTTACCGATAACCTCCCTTGACGTTGAGATCAACAAAAGGATCGGGAAGGCAGCCACAACACTCGCCCACCTAACATCAAGAGTGTGGAACTATGGCATGTCAAACGTTGCAATATTTGATCTTTTTCATTTGTATTGTATAATTTTCCATTTGTATTCTATATTTTCCATTTGTATTCTATATTTTCTACTTGTATTGTATAATTTTCCATTTGCATTCTATATTTTTCATTTGCATTGCATAAATTTTCATTTGTATTGTATAATTTCCATTTGTATTGTATAATTTTTCATTTGTATTCTATTTTTTCCATTTGTATTGTATAATTTTTCATTTGTATTCTATTTTTTCCATTTGTATTGTATAATTTTTCATTTGTATTGTATCCCAGGTATTGTTTATTTTGATTTGTTACGATGGATTTCATTAGTTAACGTTGCTTTGAGAATTGTTTACTGATGTAGACGTAGCAATGAGGGTTTTTTAACGTGCCAACACCTGCCGCAATACAGGATATCTGGTTTTAAGGTCATATCGGAAAGACCCGTGATTCTCACTTTTAAATGCCGAGAGTTTGGCAAAGGAGCAATCATTACCTATGTTTATGTATTAGGTTTGATGCGGCAAGGACAGGAGCGGGGCTCGAACTCACGACCTCCTGCCCACAAACCAAGCGATATATCATTGAGCTACTGCGATCAGGCCGTGCAGGACTAGTTATTTTTAAAAATACGTAGCTAGCAATGGCGAATCCAGACCCCCCCCCCCCCCAACCATGATCTTTTTTTTTTTAAAGAACTGTCCAGAAAAGCATGCACGTTTTATTTAGACAGAATTCAGTAGAGTCAGGGAATTTGGATCCTTGGGTTTAACATCGAGTTTCTTTTGTTACAACTATTCATTGGATTAATCCTGAGTTATCGTTTATCGAATTTGGTAATGCGCGTGATGTTGAAGAGATCAAGTTCAGGAGCCACGTTTCACAGGAATGTACCGTATTTGCTAAATGCAATGGCGTGACCCCCCCCCCCCCTCCCAAAAAAAAAAAACCCAACTAATTGTTTTTATGCGCCTATTGTGATCAGCACATTGAAACTAGTCCCTGGCTGATCTAGGTAATTCTGAACGAAAGGATGCAGTAAACTGCTGGATGCCTGGGGACTGTCTTAAGACACCTAGTGAGTCCAAGGCAATTTAAAGCCTAGTAGGTGGGGGAGGGGGGAGGGGCGAAGTCCCCTGAATCAAGTGCGTTCTGACAAAATAAAAGGTACATGATTCATGCTTTTTTCGACATTCCTATACAAAATAAACAAAATATCATATTTGTGAAGGGAAGGGGGGCAAGATTCGTCATTGCTAGCTACATACATGTAACTAGTTCTATATGGAACCGGTCGCGGTAGTTCAGTGATATACCCTTTGATACGTAACCGTGAGGTCGCATGTTCAAGTTCTACTCGTGTCATGGCTGCATGAGAATCACCAATGTTGCCTTAAAAGCAGACACCCCATGTTGCGACTGGCGTTGGCACGTTAAAGAACCCCCACTGCTACACCACTGTGCGCTGAGCATAGTAAGTCTATTTGTGGTACGTCACCGGCTTACAGCTGGTGACGGCTAAATATAAGTGGGACCTAAACGAATGAAATCCTTCGTAACAAATCAAAATAAACAATCCCTCGGATACAATACAAATGAACGAAAAAATTATATAATACAAATGGAAAATATAGAATACAAATGGTAAATTATACAATATGAATATAAAATATAGAATACAAATTTAAAAAAAATTGGCAATGCAAATGGAAATTATAGAATGCAAATGAAAAATTATACAATGCAAATCGAAAATATAGAATACAAATGGAAATTTATACAATACAAATGGAAAAGGTCAAATATTGCAACGTTTGACATGCCATAGTGGAACAATGTCAAGTTGACCATGAAGACGAAGATGGCTGTGTACAACGCCTGTGTCCTCAACACTCTCCTATATAGTAGTGTAGCGGACAGTATAAGACATCATCGGAAACCCACGGTTGATTACGCTTCGTTCCTTTCTCCAATACCCGTGGGTCCATTCATTCCTACTCGCTCGTTCTCATGAATAAATATTTTAAAATATCGTCCAATCAAAGTAATGTTATAGTAATGGAACTCTTCTGTTTTTAAAGGTAGCACTAACTTTGCTATCAATTGTACCGAAATTGGGCTGAAAGCGTCTTTTTGATTGGACAAATTCGCTTAGGGTTTTCCATGAGCTCTCAATCAAATTGCCTCATTTATTATTCATGAGAACGAGCGAGTAGGAATGATGGAGAGAGGAACGAAGCGTAATCAACCGTGGGTTTCCGACGATGAGTATAAGAGGGAACAGTCCGAACTTACACTGCCTCGCTAGAGAGCTAGCTTTTCTAGTGATGTGGTAGTGTCTCTCTCTTGATCACGCAAGTTAAGCAACAACGAGCATGATCAGCACTTGGCTGGGTGACCGTTACACGTTATGTACAATAGTGAGACATGGACAATGTACGCCCACCAGGAGAAAAGGGTCAACACATTCCACCTCAGAAGCCTCCGACGCCTACTCGGTATCTCCTGGCAAGATAAGGTGACCAACACTGAAGTCCTGTCTCATGCTGGCCTCCCCACTATGTATACTCAGCTGAGACGACGTCGGCTGTGCTGGCTTGGTCACGTTCACCGTATGGAGTATGGCCGAATCCCAAAAGACGTCCTCTACGGTGAGCTTGTCACTGGGCAGAGAAGCATTGGCCGCCCGCAGCTAAGGTACAGGGACGTGTGCAAGAGAGACATGAAGACACTCGACATCAACATTAAGACCTGGGAGGACCTTGCAAATGTTCGCTCCAGCTGGAAAAGCACCCTTCACAAACAGTTGCACGCTAGTGAAAAGAAGCTGACAGCAGTGGCAGAAGAGAAGCAAGTCCGCAGAAAGGAAACGACAGCCAACAGACCAGAATCATCGTACAGATGCGACCAAGACAGAAACTGTCACTCTCGCATATAGGTCTCTATGTACTGTCACAAAGGACACTGCTCAAGTTGGAAAGAATCCCAACCCCCTTTCTAGATTGAATAACAATATACACTGTACATAACATTTATCCAAAATATGTGATTTTCCCCATCGATAACACATTGAAACGGGTAGATATTCAAAACCATGTATTTTAAAAGAATATCATTTTCGTCAGTTGATGAGTTGCATTTTTTATATGACTGCTTCATGTATAAAGATATAAGACAGAAATATTACCCCTTTAACACCAACAATTCAATTCAAAAGATGTATATCAAAGGAAAACCATTGTTAAGTTCTAAGTCCATGCTAGAACGTTATGTGATTTTTTATATGAATGTTTTGAATTTCACGCCAAAAGTAAAGTGCTTATATAAATATTTAATTGATGTCATAGTCTAATATCACAGGTACATATCAACTATATATACTTGTATTTACATATATGTATATGAACTGTTAGTATTTAGTTTATTGTCATTATATATCTCATATGGTTCCTAAGGTTGATACTGCCAAGTGGTGATATTGGAAATAAGCACCTAATGTCATTTAAGTGCCCCTTTAGGCAAGCGTAAAATATAGCCTCTGTCAACCAAAGCCCAGCTCCTGGCCTTCCCGTGGCGGAACTGATTTTACTAACAAGGAGAAGGGGTGAAGGCGAGTCACTGGCGCCTTAAAACCAGTAGCTTCGGGTAGATGAGGCTCGTTAAACCTTGGAGGGTAGTTCATCTAGGAGAGGGAAAACTCTGAGTTTTCTGTTGTAAATACTGGCTGGAATTATTCATCCAATGCCTTTGCTTTAATCTTATTTTCGCTCTGTAAGAACCCCATTTTGTTCTTCGATGGAACAACACCTATCCACTCCTGACCTTTGCTCTTCATAAGAGACAGAGATGGAAACACCATAACGAAACTGGAAAAACAACTAGAAAGATGGAAAGATTACTTCAGCAGCCTTCTAAATGGAGATGAGATTGCCAATAGCCCTGACATTCCTCCAGGTGATGTTCTTGATATTGAAACTTCCGCCATCTCTAAAGATGAAATTATCAAGGCAATTCGAAAAATCAAAAACGGTAAAGCTCCAGGACCAGACTATATTCCACCAGAAGTACTGAAAGCAAGCCCTGAAACAACAGCAAATATACTCCACGATCTGTTAAATACTATCTGGATATCCGAGGAAATACCAGAGGACTGGAGAACAGGGTTCATAGTAAAATTGCCAAAGAATGGAGACCTTAGTGATTGTCAAAACTGGAGAGGTATACAACTACTCTCACTACCTAGCAAAGTCTTGACACGCATAATTCTTGAAAGAATCAAAGAAACCATCGATAGATGCCTCAGAGATGAACAAGCAGGATTCAGGTGTGGGCGCTCATGTACAGACCAAATAGCCACATTGCGTCTCATCATAGAACAATCTCTCGAATGGCAATCACCACTCTATATCAACTTTGTCGACTTCAAAAAAGCCTTCGACATGCTTGATTGCATAACAATATGGAAAGTTCTAAGACATTATGGTATCCCAGAAAAAATTGTTAGAATAATACAAGGACTCTATAACAACACCAAATGCCAAGTCATTCACAATTCATCACTGTCACCATTGTTCAACGTGGGCGCAGGGGTACGTCAAGGATGTCTATTATCCCCTCTGATCTTCTCTCTTGTCATTGACTGGATAATGAAAACAAGCATGACACCACCCAGGGGTATTCAATGGACACTATCCTCCAAACTAGAAGATCTGGACTTCGCAGATGACGTCAGCTTATTATCACATCTGTTCCAGCATATCCAACTGAAAACAGAGTCACTCCAAACAGTTGCAAGGTCAACAGGGCTTGAATTAAACATAAAAAAAACCAAGTGCCTAAGAATCAATGCACAACATGACTCGCCTGTGATGTTGGAAGGCAACAGCATCCAAGATGTTGATAACTTCACGTATCTGGGAAGCATAGTCAGCAAAACTGGAGGAGCAGATGAAGACATCAGAAGTAGAACTGGGAAGGCAAGACATGCCTTTGTTACCTTGAGACCAATCTGGAAGAGCAATAACATCAGCCTCAAAACGAAAATCAGAATACATGTATTCGAAACCAATGTAAAATCTGTTCTTCTTTACGGATCTGAGACATGGAAACAAACTAAAAAAAAAAAACAGAGCTTGACCTCCAAGTTTTTATAAACAAATGCCTCAGACAGATATTGAAAATTAGATGGCCTGAGAAAATATCAAACCAGGAATTATGGAGAAGAACAAGCCAAACTCCAATAATAAGATACCATCAAAAGAAGAAAATGGTGTTGGATTGGTCATATCCTCAGACGACCACAGAATAACATCACAAGACATGCATTAAAATGGAATCCACAAGGAAAAAGAAAAAGGGGGTCCCCAGTAACAACATGGCAAAGGACTTTAAACACAGAGCTCAGGTCGATCCAGATGTCATGGGGAGAAACCAAACAAGCTGCACATGACCGAGACAGATGGCAAACTATTGTTAAGGCCCTATGCCCCCTCAGGGGCCAAAAGGAATATAGTCAAGTAAGTCATATATCTCATATTGTGTAACGTGATTGTATGCCAACATGCATGCTTGGTGAATCAATAAATGAATTGAAATTGAATAAAGTTAGTCAGTGTCTACTGTCTGTGAGCGTTTGGGATGAGCTAATGTTATCTAGATACTAAATCTCACAAGTGGTCATCTCAAAAGCTACAGAAAGTAGAAACTGGCTATGTAGAATGACTTAGGAGGGTTATCGGGAAATCACATACTTTGAAAATTAGTTCTTGCTGTAATTTTCTTAGGTAGGAGGAAAGTCTTATTAAATAAAGCGATATTTTATGCATCGCTTATGACACAGACAATACACACGCAGTCCCCAGTGATCAAACTTTCACATACACCATGTTATAATTGGTGTTTAATGGTAATGTACTACTACAAACCACAGGGGCTAAACCCGTTTTGGGCCCGAACTCTGTGATACTATAAATATAGAGTTAGTTCGGGCCCAAAACACTGCAAAATGGTCTCAACGTCTTTCACCACCACCATGCGGGCTACAACTACTGCCGTTAAGCACTATAGATTCTTAAGAAAGTATCCAAGTTTTCACTGAACCATAACAAAAAACCGTAACGCTGTTTACAAATGATTCTGTAACCAAATCCATTTATTCCTTTAAAAACCCTAATACCATGATGACAATAAATAATATACAAAGATACAACCCTTATACCATGATGACAATAAATAATATACAACCCTTATACCATGATAGACAATAAATAACATACAAACATCCATTTTCTGGTAAGATATACAAGTTATCTGAGTTCAGAGGATATAAAAGTAAGAAATAAATATAAGCCCAAAAATCACCGAGGACTGACTAAACCGTACATGTATTTTTATAATAAACATACACAGTTTTTGAGTGACTCAGGATCTGGTTTTGACACGAGATTGAAAAGTTTAAGTACATTCCGTCTCACAAAATAGTGACTGGATCCAGAAAATATTCAAAAGAAGAAGCAACTTAGATATATACTTGTTTTACCCCCAATATAAGTTGGACTGCAAATCTGTAACGTTTTCTTTCATGCAGTTAAAAGTTTCCATCGATGAACTGACACAATCATTGAGAAATTTGAGAGCCAGAAATCTTTAACGAGAAGGACTTATGATAGGTCTTTGTTGTGATAATAAACACCGATTCTTATATCTAGAAAGTTACATCTTTGCTTTTGCGGCAAGGGCAGTTTTCTACGCTTAAATGGATAGAGAAGACATTGGTCCAAAGTGTTTGGATATACATGTACATCTAGTTTATCCTGGTGAATTTAGCAATTGTACAATACAAACACGTAGAAACAGGGGGCTGCCGCCCAATTTGACGACGTTCATTTCCCGTTCTTCTAACATACGAAGTTAGTTATTTTCACACGCAAATTAAACTATATTATTGACTTATTATCACCTATTTTTATAGCAAAACGTAATTTTGAAAGGAGGATAGATTGAACCCAATCTAATTAATTAGATTGGATTGAACCCATGTAGTAAAGAACAAACGCTCTCCGACCACCCCCTTCCCTACGATTTGGGGAAAAGGAACATCTTTTAGATTTTGTTTGGTTTTAGGTTTTGGTTTTTTTTTAAATTATTATTGTAATTATTATTTTTGCTTGTCAAGTATTTTAGAAAATTGTGAAGCAATTTTCTCCCCCACCCCTTACTTTGGAAAACGATGCTAAGTGCTTGATTAATGCTAAAGAAAGACTCTCCTTTTAGAAATAACATTCGTAAAATAATGTAACTCAGCATGGGCATTTACATAAATGCGAATATCATGATAGTAAAATAGAATTCAATGTAGAGTTGCGTTCATGTTGTGGTATTGATGTCTTTCATAACAGTTATAATTCATACCGTATATCACAAGGTGAAACTGCGCCATTCAGTCAACTAAAAGTTTACTGAAAAGTTTGGAAATTATAGGTGACTGAGTAGCAGAACACTGTCATTCAGTCATCTCTCAGTAACTACTCAGTTATCTCTCAGTTACCACTCAGTCATCTCTCAGTAACTACTCAGTTATCTCTCAGTAACCACTCAGTCATCTCTCAGTAATTCCATTCAGTCATCTCTCAGTAATTCCATTCAGTCATCTCTCAGTAATTCCATTCAGTCATCTCTCAGAATAACCATTCAGTCATCTCTCAGTAACCACTCAGTCATCTCTCAGTATAACCATTCAGTCATCTCTCAGTAACCATTCAGTCATCTCTCAGTAATTCCATTCAGTCATCTCTCAGTAACCATTCAGTCATCTCTCAGTAATTCCATTCAGTCATCTCTCAGTAACCACTCAGTTATCTCTCAGTAATTCCATTCAGTCATCTCTCAGTAACCATTCAGTCATCTCTCAGTAATTCCATTCAGTCATCTCTCAGTAATTCCATTCAGTCATCTCTCAGTAACCACTCAGTCATCTCTCAGTAACCACTCAGTCATCTCTCAGTAACCATTCAGTAACCACTCAGTCATCTTTCAGTAATTCCATTCAGTCATCTCTCAGTAACCACTCAGTTATCTCTCAGTCATCTCTCAGTAACCACTCAGTCATCTCTCAGTAATTCCACTCAGTCATCTCTCAGTAATTCCATTCAGTCATCTCTCAGTAATTCCATTCAGTCATCTCTCAGTAACCACTCAGTCATCTCTCAGTAACCACTCAGTCATCTCTCAGTTACCACTCAGTCATCTCTCAGTAATTCCATTCAGTCATCTCTCAGTAACCACTCAGTCATCTCTCAGTAACCACTCAGTCATCTCTCAGTTACCACTCAGTCATCTCTCAGTAATTCCATTCAGTCATCTCTCAGTAATTCCATTCAGTCATCTCTCAGTAACTACTCAGTTATCTCTCAGTTACCACTCAGTCATCTCTCAGTAACCACTCAGTCATCTCTCAGTTACCACTCAGTCATCTCTCAGTAACCACTCAGTCATCTCTCAGTAATTCCATTCAGTCATCTCTCAGTAACTACTCAGTTATCTCTCAGTTACCACTCAGTCATCTCTCAGTAACCACTCAGTCATCTCTCAGTAATTCCATTCAGTCATCTCTCAGTAACTACTCAGTCATCTCTCAGTAACCACTCAGTCATCTCTCAGTAATTCCATTCAGTCATCTCTCAGTAACCACTCAGTTATCTCTCAGTTACCACTCAGTCATCTCTCAGTAACCACTCAGTCATCTTTCAGTAGCCATTCAGTCATCTTTCAGTAACCATTCAGTAACCATTCAGTCATCTTTCAGTAACCATTCAGTCATCTCTCAGTAACCATTCAGTCATCTCTCAGTAACCACTCAGTCATCTCTCAGTAACCATTCAGTCATCTCTCAGTAACCATTCAGTCATCATTCAGTAACCATCCAGTCATCTCTCAGTAACCACTTAGTTATCTCTCAGTAACCATTCAGTCATCTTTCAGTAACCACTCAGTCATCTCTCAGTAACCATTCAGTCATCTCTCAGTAACCACTCAGTAACCATTCAGTCATCTCTCAGTAACCACTCAGTCATCTCTCAGTAACCATTCAGTCATCTCTCAGTAACCATTCAGTCATCATTCAGTAACCATCCAGTCATCTCTCAGTAACCACTTAGTTATCTCTCAGTAACCATTCAGTCATCTTTCAGTAACCACTCAGTCATCTCTCAGTAACCATTCAGTCATCTCTCAGTAACCACTCAGTAACCATTCAGTCATCTCTCAGTAACCACTCAGTCATCTCTCAGTAACCATTCAGTCATCTCTCAGTAACCACTCAGTCATCTCTCAGTAACTACTCAGTCATCTCTCAGTAACTACTCAGTCATCTCTCAGTAAGCACTCAGTCATCTCTCAGTAACTACTCAGTCATCTCTCAGTAACCACTCAGTCATCTCTCAGTAACCATTCAGTCATCTCTCAGTAACCACTCAGTCATCTCTCAGTAACTACTCAGTCATCTCTCAGTAACCAGTCATCTCTCAGTAACCACTCAGTCATCTCTCAGTAACCATTCAGTCATCTCTCAGTAACCATTCAGTCATCTCTCAGTAACCACTCAGTCATCTCTCAGTATAACCATTCAGTCATCTCTCAGTAACCATTCAGTCATCTCTCAGTAACCATTCAGTCACATTTCAGTAATCGTTCAGTTTACTGAATGGCATATTTTCATCTTTTACTTCTATTAATCTTTTCTATCCTTAGTCCAGGTCATGAGAAACAACTTTAACGAAAAATAGAATATTCACAAAACTACATATAATTACATCATCATCTGTGATTATACTTACATAATTGATTTGATAGAGGCTTATTTTCAAACTTGATGAATAAATACTGTTCATTAAAAATATTTCATTGGAGATGATTATAAAACTATTCAAAGCTAACATTTGAAATTTTCTTGAAACTCAATACAGTAAGTTTTGAATCTAAACCATAATGAATGGTCAAATGATATTGGTGTCCAGTAACCATCAAATTACCGCTCACTTAAACCAAATGCATTCGTTTGATAACACATTCAATGATTGACCTGTGAAAATCACTTATTCAATTCCGCATGCGCAGTGTATGACAACATGCAATTCCATCGATATGTGTATATCTTTTAGGACTCCTTTACGTTTCGCACTTTCCACTATATTAGCAACCTCATACCAAACCGTGAGTGGCAATATTCATCACATTTCCAATGTTTAATATTCATCGTGGTTTTCTTCAATTTCCGTAATAGACAACTGCTTTCCATACACAAATGAGAGCGAAATTTCGCTGATGACAGATATCCGTCTTGTTGCTGTGGAGTTTCTGCGATGCCATCCGCCGGAAGTGAACGGATTTTCGCACGCATCCCTAATGGACTTGTTTTGTAACAACATTTCTGCATAAACTTTGTCTTTGGGGTCCCGGCTTTTCTTCACCATGTCTTCTAGGAAGTCGCGGTCATTCTCAATATCATACTCTGCAAATCCATTGTAAAAATAGAAAAAGTAAAACTCTTCAATAATAGGAGAGAAAAATATTAGTATATATGTACGAACATGTATGTAAGTCTATATATTGAATTTCTGATATAAAAAAAAAATACTACAGTCTTTTCTGATTGAATAAAGAAATTATAACCATATTCAAATTCTTATTTAAAAATCACGAGGATAGGAATTGTGCCGCATCATGCCGGCGAGAGGCGTCACAGGTCATAACTCGTACATGTAGGGTACATGTGTTTTCAAAAATTTAATTTATTTCTTATATTTACATTTATTTCTGTCAGAATATCACCAGCGGTTAAAATAGTTGTACTATATTTATCAAGATTCATACGCATATTGTTCACAACTACAACCCATTCATAAGGAAATGGCTATCATTACAATTTGTAGAGATACCAAAGGTGCAAACACAGGAAATGTAAATGTTTGCTCGTGTGTTGTTGTGATGTTGGAGCTAGATACATGTATGTTTTACTTATAGAGAGTGTTTTACTAACCAAACTTTTGAAGGAGTTTGATTGCCTCCGCTTTGATTATGGAATTCGTTTTGAAGATGGTCTTCAGGATGGTGAAGCCGTGGTTGTCTCTAACAGCCATATTACACCCATTTTTTAACAAGAGTTCCATACAGTTCAAACTGCTCTCAATCACGGTAATGAACAAGCTGGTTCGACCCTTGACCCCCGTGGCCTCAATATTGGCACCTGATAAATTAAAAAATATTTACTTTCATAACTTTATATTCCTGTACATTGGTCGTGTATTGTCGTGCAACAACAAATACATTATAACCCAGAAAGTTAACATTTCTATTTGAATACGATATCCACAAGAGACTCCATAGAAACCCCATCTACCCCACCCTATGAAGCGCCTGTTCATATTAATTTGGTGCTCCACCCCCACCCCTCCGACTAGAGAAAGCTAGACTAATGCCATACTTTCCATCAAATTATTCTCTTTCAAAATTATTCAGTTTCTGGAATTTTTAGGTTATTCATTAAAAGGGCATGTATGGAAGATCAGCTGTACCAAAAACGTATTGAACGTGAATGAGGCACTGCATGCCACTAATTAACATTTTTTGGTCAGAGAATTTTTCTTTTCCTACCTGCTCATCCACTGATTATTTAAAAGGGGGAGACAAACCATATTCAAAATCAGCACTTACAATGTAACGTTCCTCATATGCACAGCTAGCAAAGTCTCTTATTCTTTCAAATAAAACAAACCATTCTATTAAGTTGAATACTCGGTGTGTCTATATTTTATTAAGATAAATATTCGGTATGTCTAGATTTTGACCGTATTTTACCTGATGTGATCAGCGACTCTGCAATCTCTTCATAATCATTATAAACGGCTCTCATCAAAGGGGTATAACTGTGGGGATTCTTCACCTCCAAATTGCACGATCCTTAGAAATATAAAAGGAAAAGAAAAAAATCAAAAGAAGTATAACTGTTGTCGTTTTGATATGTGTTCACCGACTAAAATAATTCGTTAATTAATATTCGACGCAAACTGTCATTAGCAGATCCTGGGTTAGACTGTTGCCAAAACAAATGATCCGCATTAAAGAAAATAATTAAGTAGGTAAAAATCCAATCAAGGAATAAGAACATGGGGGTAAAATAAAATGTAATTCTATACCTGTGTTTAGGATTTGTTTGACAATTTGTAAATACCCCCTCTCCACTGCCTCATGGAGGGGCGTGTTCCCATTCTTATCTATAATGTTCACATCCGGTCGGGGATTACTATCCAACATAATTTGTACAAGTACAGGATTTTCCAAATATACAGCGAGTCCGAGGGGGGAGCGGAAGTTTCCGGCTCTTTTGTTGAGACTCGCCGTCCCATTGATTTGAATGAACTGTCGTAACAACTCGGTGTTTCCTGTAGAAATGATGGTCCAAATACTGACATCTTTCTCCGGTTTGGGTTTAGGTTTTGATCCGCCACCAGAAATATCTGAAGGAAATTGAAAACTGACACTCTTGCGACGACCGATCATGTTGAAAACCCTGGAATTCTGTTTTCATATTATCCCCCCGGAATATGGTGCTTCTGAAGCGAACACCCCGCCATAAATAATAAAGCCGACTGTTTTAGAAACCTAAAAGAACATAGGTCACATGTATGTTATGCTCAAAGTGTCTAGGACTTTAGATAGACTTCAACTTGTTTAGTTTTTTTTAAGTAGCGTTGTGATGCTTACCTGACGTAAAGTCATTCACTCATTAAACAAAATTAATCAACATGTCTCCTTGAACTTAGGTACGTTCTAATTAAATGCCTCTGTGAAATTGGTCACTCGCAGGACTGTTTTTTGGGGAGTGTGTAATAAGAGGATTACAATACTTGACAGTCGGACTTTAATCGATAGATGTATTCGATAAAAACAAGTGAACGATGGAAACACCGCACGTTAGATCTACGTCCAAAGATATTTTCTGATTTTCAGTGACGCAAAGCTAAGTTTTCAAACGAAATGCAGATAATTCAGATTCTGAAATCTTCTGAATAAGCATGTTCGTGAAGAATATGGCGGTTAAACAGTTGTGGGTGCTGTTATTGGCCACTTCAATCCAAATAACAGGCACGTATTGATCATCGCTTTTCAAAAGGGAGGGGGGATAAATTTGAAAGTTGGTTTTTCAAAAAAACCCACCAAAACTTGGCAAGCAAAATAAAAAAAAAAATGGAGGGGGGGGGGGGTGTCTGCTACTATCACCGACTGACTCGGACTCATATTGGGTTTTTCCCCTGCTTCCTTTTCTTAAATCGCAGGGGGAGGGGGTGTTCTATGTACAATTTACTTTTTTTTATACATAACATTTTTAAAGCATTCATTGTTCTTAATCACCACTACTAACTACTAATCAAAAAGTAAGGGGGGGGGGGGGGCACCCCATACATCTTTATTTGCATTTGCATAACAAATAATGATTGTCAAAGGAGGAACCCTCTCCCCTGATTTTAGCTGCCTGAAGAATTTACCACTGTGATGACAATATGAAGTGCATAAAAGTAGTACAAGGAATAGATCTATTCATTTCATTGAAACAAACAAATGCACACACGTGATATAGGATGAGGAGCGCTCTGACATTGCAGTGATAAAAAAAAAAAAAGTCCCCAGTCTTGCTTTGTCCAATTTTACAACACAGAATATAATTATAAGCACAGTTATAAAACGTTTAATTATTGCAGCAATGGATGATTAAAGAAAACAAGAATATCAGTAAAACCATGGATGTTCTCAGACCTGCATGTAACCAATAAACTACTTCATATGACGAATGCCATTTTCTTCTTATAAAGGCAACATTTAGTGCTCAAACATGATTCTACTTGTAAAGGAAATGTTCAATGCTCAGACTTATGATTTCCGGCTTTTAAATGAACAATTGTTGAAATGGAGGCCTTTAGAGGTCATATGTTTTGAGTGACCTTTCAAAAAAGCCTTTTCGTATACAAGCCATGTTTTGAGTGATCGACCTCGACCTTTTCAAATGACCTTGAGTGACCTTTGTCTAAATTTAAGCCATTCGCAGTGATCAATAACTGTTGAAATATTGTTGAAAGGAGGATTTTGTCATTTACAAGGTATGTGTTTGTGACCCTAACCTTTACAAAATGACATTTGTCCAAACGTCATTCGCACAATGATGAATAATGTTGAAATGATGGCGTTTTCTTATATAGGACATATGTTCGGAGTGACCTTGACCTTTCAAAATGACCTTAAGCTTTGTCTAAAATGCATGATCAATAACTTGAAACATTGTGAAAATGAGGGTAAGGCATATGTTCTTAGTGACCTTGACATTTACAAAATGATCTTGATTGACCTTTATCCAAAAGTCATTTGCACAATGATTGTTTGTTTATTCTAAGAATGTTTCACTCATATTGAGACATCACCAGCTGTATGTGAAGTACCACAAATTTAGATCTATGCTTAGCACTCAGGGCCGTAGCAGTGATGGTTCTTTAGCGTGCCAACGCCTACCACGACACGGGACCTCCGTTTTTAAGATAATATCCGAAAGACCCGTGATTCTCACTTCTAAATGCCGCGCGTTTGGCGAAGGAGCAATCACTACCTATTTCAACAGCTTAGGTTCGACGCGGCTGTGGCACAAGCGGGGCTCGAACTCACGACCTACTGGTTACGAAGCGCTCTACCACTGAGCGACAGCGACTATATTGTATATGCTCCCCTGAAAATTTTCAAAGAGCATAAAAATATCTCTATGAAGGTGAAGATAACGAACAGTGATCAATCTTATAACTCCTTAAGGAATACAGAGTAAAGAGTAGGGCAAACACGACCCCTGGGTATACCAAAAGTGGGTTCAGGTGCCTAGGAGTAAGCATCCCCTATCTATGTGGCAGAGACGCTTCCATAGATAATGATCCTTAAGGATCACATAGTTACAAATAAACAGTAGATTAAAAAATACAGTGTGCATGTGTTTGACTTGCAAAGACAAGAGGCCTATGGGCCACATTGCTCACCTGAGTCACCTTGGTCCAGATTTAAAAAAAATTCCCATATATATTCACATGTAAAACTTTGATCCCTATTGTGGCCCAATTCTACCCCCGGGGCCGTGATGTTAACAAACTTGAATCTGCACTATGTCTGAAAGCTTTCATGTAAATGTAAACTTTTCTGGCCCAGTGGTTCTTCAGATTTTTAATGATTTTCCCTATACATTTGTATGTGAAAATTGGATCCCCTATTGTGGCCCCACCCTACCCCTGGGGGGCCATGATTTTAACAAACTTCAATCTGCACTATGCCAGGAAGCTTTCATGTAAATGTAAACTTTTCTAGCCCAGTGGTTCTTAATAAGATCTTTAAAGAGTTCCCCTATATTTTTGTATGTACAACATTGATCCCGTATTATGGCCCCACCCTACCCCTGTGGGCCATGGCTTTAACAATTAAAACTTGAATTTGCACTATGTCAGGAAGTTTTCATGTAAATGTAAACTTCTCTGGCCCTATGGTTCTTAATAAGATATTTAAAGATTCTCCCTATATGTTTGTGTGTACAACATTGATCCCGTATTGTGGCCCCACCTTACCCCTGTGGGCCATGGCTTTAACAAAGCTTGAATTTGCACTATGTCAGGAAGCTTTCATGTAACAGCTCTTCTGGCCCAGTAGCTCTTGAGAAGATTTTTAAGTGACCCCATCCTATTTGTGTGATTATCTCATCTTTAAAGGGGACAGCTAGGGACCTTCATTTGAATAAACATGAACGCCCTTTACCCAAAGATGCTTTTTGTCAAGTTGGATGAAAATGGCATTGTGGTTCTGAGGAAGCTCAAAATGTAAAACTTTTACAGACAGACTGATGACGGACAACAGGCAATCAGAAAAACTCACTTGAGCTTTCAGCTCAGGTGAGCTAAAAAACCACCTAGAAATATATTTCATTTCTTCTGTGACCTAACTTGCAGTAAGATTGATTTCTATCTGACGTCAGGTTCAAAAACCCAAATTCTTGTACATGTATTTTTTAATATTTCTAAACTCCAAAATATCTTAATTGAAATAAATTTGGAACATTAATTGATGATCAAAATTGAAATTAAATAGAAAGAATAATATATACATGTATTGTGAAATCCATTATTGTGAAAAAATAATTTGAAAGAAATTAAGAAATTCTTTCCCCAGAAAATTGTTATTTTTCTCCATCTAAATGATATAAATTACACACAAATAATATGCAAGTTTGGATAGAATTGATATTTTCGACTGTCATTAGTTAGTGAAACCCATTTCATGAAATTTTGATAAATTATTTTCAGAAATACAAGAATTTTATTTTGAGCTGTTTGCCTCAAAATGATGGTTAACGATCCAAATAATAGTACTTGATTTTTTTGTAACTACCATTTGTGGGGCCAAATATTGTCTTTTACATGTTTATAGGCCTTTGCCCTGAGGTTCTGGTGAAGTGAAAAATATGTAAAGTTTATGCAAATGCTGCATTACAGGTGATCAGTAAAGTATATTGGAGCTTATAGACCAGTTGAGCTAAATAGTGGGGCAGAGTCAAGATGAAAACGTCCTAAATACCTGTCACAGTAGCTGATGGTTACGCCTGGACGCTTCCTTTGCAGCCTGATGGTTATATGGTAGGATTAAGCTTCCTTTGCAGGTGGAAGGTCCTGTGTTCAATTCAGAGCCACATCAAACCATAGCTGTTTAACATAGGTATAGAGTTTGTTTATTCACTATGCAGCACCTTGGTACATGTATTTGAAGGTAAAGTCAAGATTTAAAAATGGAGGTCCCGTGCACCGACACTCGTTTCTGTAAATAAGTTATGACCTCTGTATACTAATAGAAGTAAGTGCCCGTGGTCCCGTGTAATGACATCCATTGCCATTTGGTAATTGTATTAAGATCACTCTCTGCTAACCTTGAGCACCATGCATAGATCAAAATTTGTGGCAGTTCATTACAGTGAACAAAAGGCCTACAGGCCTTATTGGTCACCCGAGTATTAGTGAAAAGTATTATTACTCCTAAAGGCTATGGAATTTAGAAAAAAAAATCCTGTTCTGAATAACCTAAATTCTAATGTTCAGCAACAGTATAAAATAAGATGTGTTATTAAAACTTCAGTGCCCTCAAAGTGCATACATGACTGAGGAGAGGCTTTACATAATTTATGTATTAACATTAAAAGATGACTAATTTGGACCTATCCTAGAGTCAAAACCCTGGGTTGTGAAATCCACCATTTTTTTTATAATTCCTTTTCTGCTATTCCTAAGTATGCATTTAGATTTTATACAGTATCATCAATCTTAAGAAGTCCTTAAAATATTATAATTTTGACACCACCCTGAAACCAAGCTCTTACCCTCTAGGTTCATGGAATTTACAATTTTGGTAAAGGACTACCTACTCCTTCTAAATATCCATTTAGTTTCAATTTAGTATCATTACCACTAAAGAAGATGTTATTTAAATGTTTTACACATAAACACTATGTACCAAGATTGGCCCCACCCTGGTATCAAAACCCAGCCCTATTCTCTTTAGAGAAGTCGAGAGGCAGTCTTCATCAACGCTGAAGGCTAATTGCCTCTCGAGTTCTCTAGAGAATAAACCCGGCCCTACCCCGGGATCATGAAATTTACAATTTTGGTAAAAGCCTTCCTGCTCTACATCAGTATGCATTTACGTTTTTCTTACACATGTGCAATTGTAGAGAAGATTTTTAAAAATTGGTCAATTTTTGGCAGTTTTGCCCTGCCCCCTAAGGCTCCCAGAGTCCTGAAATTTACAAATCATGTCCCCCTTGTTCCAAAATGCATCATGCTAAATTTGATAAGAATTGGAATGTTAGTTATCAAGAAGTTAAAAATTTCTATTGTTCACATATTTTTAAAATAACTTACCACTTTGGTCCTTGATACCAAAACCCCTGGGATCATGGAATTTAAAATTTTGGTAAAAGACTACCTGCTCTATCCATTTAGTTTCGATTTAGTATCAATAGCACTAAAGATGTTATCTAAATGTTTTATACATAAACACTATATACCAAGTTTGGACCTGCCCTGGGGTCATATCCCTACCCCGGGGATCATGAAATTTACAATTTTGGTAGAGACCTTCCTGCTTTACATCACTATGCATTTAGTTTTTCTTACACATGTGCGGTTCTAAAGAAGATTTTTGAAAATTGGCAATTTTGGGGCAGTTTTTACCCTGCCCCTAGGAGTGCAGGTGTCCTGAAATTTACAATTTATGTCCCCCTTGTTCCAAAGATGCTTCATACCATATCTTAAAAGAATTGGAATGGTAGTTATCAAGAAGAAATTAGATATGTTCAATTGTTAACGCACGACGACGGACAACAACCAATTGCAATAGGTCACCTGAATTTACTTAGGGTGACCTAAAAATTCTATAATGGGAAGCAAAACAATATACAAAACTGTTCATAACTGTTTCTTGACTTCCAGTAAATATTGAAAGAAACAAGTATCAGCGTCGTGAAGATTTATTACTCAAAAAGTCAGATTTGGACAGATGTAAGAGTAAAAATTCAAAACATTTCAGAATTATGGAGGACATTCATTTAAAATTGCATACAGATACAGTCCCATCACAGAAAAGTTAAATTGACAAAACGTAAAATAAAACAAAATCACTGACGATATGTAGGCCAATACAAAACTGACTAGACATTATAGATGTACTGCACACGTCAGGAAGCTTCTCTATTGTACAATAAAACATAATTTACATAACTGTATCTCAAACAATTCATCATTCTGCCAATTAAAACCCTCTATGACTAGTTGATAACTATAGATAAAGTAAGCAGCTCTGGTTTAGGGTAACCAAGACTTGCACCATTATTAAATTTAATTTCACTTCTTTGATATTTACTATACACTCCCAAACTAAGCAAAAATAAGATGCCACAAAGCAATACTATTGACAATCACTGAAATCTACATACATAAAAAATGGCGATCAAAAGTTCAACAACTTCCCTCTTTTGTCAGGAGTTTTTCCCCCTTGATGAATGACATGGAATAGCTGAAATTCAGGCATGGGGAGACTTACAACCCAGTTAAATTTTTATTTAATGCTGAAATTAACACACTTCATGGCTGTCCAAAGATATCATTTTACTTTACATGCCTGGAATGCTACAAATGGCATCTCAATATGAAATAGGTCATAAAATGCAAACACAAATAATTTATCTGATCACAATGCTTAATTACACCATGTACGTGCTATCATTAAAGGACATGTATATAATTGTGCCTGTCACATTTAACAAAGTTCTCCAACAATCCAGGAGGGGAACAATAAAGGGGAATTGTTGAATACACGTACTTATAGGATATGATCGGGAATGCCTGCTTTTACAGAACAGTTCTCGTGTGTATGGGTATCAGGGAATCACCTGGTTAAGATTCAATGAAGTCAAGAGTTGAAAAATCTCAAATAAATCAGCTTACTTTTGCTAATTATAATACAATCAATCAGAGATTGATTTACCCTATGCATGGATTTTCAATTCAGTGTCTGGAAAAGTCAAAACACTGAAAATTTCAAAATTCAGGGTCCATAATGCTTTCAAAAATATCTCAAGAGAGCCCAAAGCCAAATCTGTAACCCAATGATGCAAATAAATTTTTCAAATTCAATAGCTGTTTTCCACCCATCCACTGCGGGGCCCTATAAACAAATGTTTTTCACAATACAAGTGTAGACATGTTACAAAACTAGAATTGGATGTGATATGGGAATCATTTTGGCATGCTGACATAGAATTGGATGAGATATGGGAATCATTTTGGCATGCTGACATAGAATTGGATGAGATATGGGAATCATTTTGGCATGCTGACAATATAGAATTGGATGTGATATGGGAATCATTTTGGCATGTTGACACTACAGAATTGGATGTGATATGGGAATCATTTTGGCATGCTGACAATATCCGAGATGCTGGTTTTGCTTGCTGCTTGAGAGCATACATGGTAAAAAGTGCTACAATGTTGTAAAGTTTATACAAATAAGGAAACAATGACCTGATATAAATACTAATTCTGAAGTATCTAATTTTGAGATACTGAAGGGAATCAATATCTTAATGATTTTTGAAATACATTCATAAAATCTGGGGGTGGGGTGTGGGTGTGAGACATTCAGTTACTGTGGAATCATTAGAATTCGTGGTGGCTCAATTTTCGTGGGTACCCCTCATCCACGAATTTACATCCTCAACGAATAAAGAATCATAATTACATTCCAGAGTTATCTTTCTTGCAAATATATAAATCCACGAAATTACGTCCCCACGAACCCATAAAAATTCAGCAATCCACGAAAATTGGCCCCCACGAATTTAACTGATTCTACAGTACCCCTAGATATTGTACATGTTGGACTCGGTCAAATGTATGTACTTTATCATGTGAACATTTTCACTCCTATATATTATTCAAAAAGTGGGTCAGAGGAAAAAGTAAGGGATTTGGAAACATTGAAATACAGGTTTGCCGAACACAAAAATATATTCCAAGTATCGAGGTCTTTTCCTTATTTATGAACTTCAAAACATTGTACTGATAATATCTTTTTTAAATGCTGAACAGGTGCCAATGAGAAATAACAAGTTCAAAATCTTTGGAATCATCGAAAGTTATTGGCACAAGGAATATGTATGCAAAATATGAATGCCTCCCTTTATCAGGGAAACTATACATCAACTGTAAAATCTGCTGTCTAGCGACAAGTTTTAACATGTGACCTACACTCACAATTCCCAGCGAACTAAAATTTCACATCCACTACAAAACTGCAGTCATGTGACTCTGTATAATGCTGACAATTCCTGAAATGCTATCAAAGACTACAGGAGGCCCATGGGCCACAACGCTCACCTGAGTCACTTTGGCCTGCTGCTCATTCTCCAAAAGATTTTTATCCTCTTTAACCCCATGTAATGACCCAAATCTATCCTCATGGGGTCATGACTTAACCAAACTTGAACCTACTGCAACACAACATGGGGATGCTTCATTATCAACATGACTTTGCTGTTCTGGAGAAAAAGACCCAGGATACACTTGGAAATTTCTGCATTTGGATATATTTAATGTGACCTTCTACTCTTGAAAAGATTGTTTCAAATTCCCTAAATATTCTCATATAAATATCTGAATCCCTATATACTACAAAATAGCAATCCTAATCAGTCTGCAGCATCAGTCAATGCTCGAATATTTACATGACTAATCATGGCCCTACTGGGCGCGAGAAAAAAAAATTATTAAAAAAATCCTCATACATTGTCATGTAAAAGTCTAATCCACCATCATGGCCATACACTCCCCCCAGAACTGCACTACCTGAGGATGCTTGCATATTAATATCACAAACCATGACCTTGCTGACCTTGAGTTGAGAAGACCTCCCCCCCATATATTACCATGTCAAACTTTGATCCCCTATTGAGGCCCCATCCTCCCTCACCATTGATTGGACAAACTTGAATCAGCACTACCAGTCAATGTTTGCATATCAAGATGACTAATCATGGCCCTAATGTTATTGAGAGGAAGATTTTTAAACATTGTTCCTATATCTATTCCCATTTAAAACCTTGATCCTCTGTTGCCGCCCCATCCTAGCCGTTTGAATAATTTTGAATCCACACTCATTCAGGAAGCTTTCACACAAGTTTCATTTTTCTGATCCAGTAGTACTCAAGAAGATGACAATATATTTTAACCAATTCTTAATTATCTCCCCTTTGGAAAGGGTGTGACCCTTAATTTGATCCAATTCAAATCCCCTTTATCAAGCAATCCTTGAAGTTAAGTTTTATTGGAATTGGTAAAAAATAAAGTTTGCAGACAGATGGACAGAAAAACAGACATATGTACATGACCACAGGTGATCAGAAAAGCTCACCTGAGCCCGTCATAGGGGCTCAGGTGAGCTAATAATCAATTATACATGAACACACAGTGAAAACTATCTAAATGTGTACAAAAGTCATTCATAGGTGTGTAATGTAAAACGGGTGGGCTCCAAAGATTAAATTTCATCATGTCTGGTTGATTAACCTCTAAAATATTCTATGTCTGGATGAATTCTTCGGAATTTGAAAGAAACATCTAAAATCATTTAATAGTACTAAAATTAGGAAACAACAGAGGCTGTTACATTTTAAAAATGCATTGTAATAAATATACATATAGTCACACACACAAATGTAGAAATAACTGTGATTATTTTTTCTTGTCAGATTTACATGTAGAGTGAAAAAAAAAGAAAGGTGTTCCAATAATACATGGTTACACTCAAGATTTGCAATTCTATTGGAAATTCCCATTCCAGTGTCATGGGAGATTTCTAGTTTAATGTCATGGGAAATTCCTTGTTTAATGTCACGGGGAGATGCTTGTTCAATGTCATGGGAAATTTCAAGTTAAATGTCATGGGAAATCTCTCGTTCAATGTCATGGGAAATTTCTTGTTCAATGTCATGGGAAATTTCTTGTTCAATGTCATGGGAAATTTCTTGTGCAATGTCATGGGAAATTTCTTGTGCAATGTCATGGGAAATTTCTTGTTCAATGTCATGGGAAATCTCTCGTTCAATGTCATGGGAAATTTCTTGTGCAATGTCATGGGAAATCTCTCGTTCAATGTCATGGGAAATTTCTTGTGCAATGTCATGGGAAATTTCTTGTGCAATGTCATGGGAAATTTCTTGTTCAATGTCATGGGAAATCTCTCGTTCAATGTCATGGGAAATTTCTTGTGCAATGTCATGGGAAATCTCTCGTTCAATGTCATGGGAAATTTCTTGTGCAATGTCATGGGAAATTTCTTGTTCAATGTCATGGGAAATTTCTCGTTCAATGAATGGAGTGTGTCCCTTTTCAATGACTATGTATATCTTATAAGGACATGCTTCTGCAGTCTGTTCCTTACAATCCATAAAAAGCTAAAACTGTACAAATGTACACACTACAGAGTAATACAAAATAACACTTATTACACTCAGTGATAAATTATGCTTCAATATTGCAGAACACTAAACACAGTATACAAGTATAAAATCATCACTAAAATAACTTTGTACATTGATGCACATTTCATTATAGCACTCTTGTTTATAAAGCACAAGATCTGTAGACAGCATAATCAGATCTGTAGACGGCACATTCAGATCTGTAGACAGCACGATCAGATCTGTAGACAGCATAATCAGATCTGTAGACGGCATGATGAGAACAGATCTGTAGACAGCACAAACAGATCTGTAGACAGCACGATCAGATCTGTAGACAGCATAATCAGATCTGTAGACAGCATGATGAGAACAGATCTGTAGACAGCACAAACAGATCTGTAGATGGCACGATCAGATCTGTAGACGGCATGATTAGATCTGTAGACGGTACAAACAGATCTGAACACAACAAAATTGTATCTATACGTATAACACTGGAGAACAGGACATGTACAATATTGATGCAGGGAGCAGGGTACTAAAAGCAAATGATGGTGATGCAGAGAAAAAAACAGAAAATCCCCGACACATTGTTATAAACATCGTACTGGTGATATTCAGATTATTCTGGTTTACTGACAAAACATGATATTAAAGGCACACAAAGCACATAAAGTGGACAATCACAATCCAATGTCCCACAGATCTACGACAAATCATTTCTCTTATGATGACATTTTTTTTGACATAATGGCTGTTGCAAATTTTCAACAATAAAAAATGTATTAACAAAAAAACAAAACACAATCCTAACAAATACCGTAGAGTGGGTTTTTTCTGCAGGTCTAAAATTTGGCGATTTGCTGGCTCAAAGGTATGCTAGTAATTTTAGAGTTATCTCTTGCTAATACTGAAGTTGCTATTGGGTGCATATTTGCGAGTGAAATTTTGGAGGAAAGATATCAAACCGCTAAAATAAGCCAAATTTATCACCTCATGGAAAAAACCCGCTATAAGGTAATATAAATTAGAAATTTAGCACAAACGCACCCACACAGCAAAGTTGTTCTGTTATTGAAAATATGTTACAGATACATGTAAACATGCATACATAATTAACTCAATCCTTTTCTTATAAATCACATATTGTGTCAAAATATGAAGACAAGATGAAATGCAATTCCATATGTATAAATATATTGATATATATACACAACATTCTTAAAAGTGAGGTAATCATTCATAACATCACAGATACAACTGTATGCTTTGTTCATTGTTTTACATGTTGGCAGTTTCAATTTGATTTCCATGTCAACCTACATATTTAGTTTTCCATTTCAAGGAAGCACAATCTCTGTACTGTGACGGTGTTCAAATAATGCACACAGAAAGAAAAATATTGTTTTCAGGATGTAATTAACGTCACCTAAATACATCCAATGACAAAATCTATTATGCACCTATTCACAGCCTCACAAATGATGTAAAAAAAAATACAAAAATCAAATTCCTGCAATTTGGAGTTAAAATTTCAAATGCTCTTATTCATCTACTAAATCAGCTGCATTCTTTAAACTGTTTTAGCACATCACCACAACAACTGGTGTTGGGAGATCTGCTTTCTTCTCCTAATTATCATTATACATCATGGCTCTACGCTTTTTCTTTTAACGGAATTTGTGCATCATGAATGAAGCCGTCGCCCATCATCTGCCGCTGTGCTCTATGCTCTTTGAGATAAGGACCCCAATTTTCTGTTGGTTTTGTCAGATATTTGATAAGCTGTGAAAAGAAAATAAGGCACTACATTTAAAGCTGGAAACATGAGGCTCATGGACCACAAAGCTTATCTGAGTCACCTGCTGTTCTTTAGATTATTTACCCTCTTTATACCAAAGAAAATTTCTGACTCAAAGTTATGACCCCACCCTTGTTCCACAGGGTCATGACTTAACCAAATTCCATACAAAATAGGAATGCTTAAATGTCAATTTTACTAACATGGCCTTGCTTTCCTGGAAAACATTTTTTCCCCAATATTCATATATCCTGTAAATTTCAATCCCCGATTCAAGCCTCACCCTAACCCCAGGGACCATAATTTGATAACAAAATGCCCATAGGCCTCATCACTCACCTGAGTCACCTTTGCCCATATTGAAAGATTTTCCCTATATATTCACATGTAAAACTTTGATCTCTATTGTGGCCCCAACCTACTACCAGGGGCCATGATTTTTACAAACTTGAAACTGCACTATGTCAGGAAGCTTTCATATAAATGTAAACTTTTCTGGGCCTGTGATTCTTGATAAGATTCTTAATGATTTTCCCATTTATTTGTATGTAAAACTTTTATCCCCTATTGTGGCCCCGTCCTACCCCCAGGAGCCATGATTTTAACAAACTTCAATATGCACAATGTCAAAAACCTTTCATGTAATTTCAGCTCTTCTGGCCCAGTTGTTCTTGAGAAGATTTTTAAATGACCCCACCCTATTTTTACATTTTTGTGATTAACTCCCCTTTGAAGGGGGCATGATCCTTCATTTGAACAAACTTGAAAACCCTTCACCCAAGGATGCTTTTTGCAAAGTTTGGTTGAAATTGGCCCAGCTAGTGGTTCTGGAGAAGAAGTCAAAAATGTAAAAAGTTTACAGACGGACACACAGACGATGAATAACAGGCGATCAGAAAAGCACACTTGAGCTTTCAGTTAAGGTGAGCTAAAAACAAAATATCAAACAAACTTGAATCCATACAATTCAGGATGTTTGCATTATGATATGATTTAGTAGGGTCCTGTTACTCTTGATAAGAATATTTTTGAAAAAATCCCCACATATATTTTTAAGTTAAACTTTGAATCCCTATTTTAGCCCTATCCTACCCTCTTACAAATCATTTTAACAATTTATTGCTATTCATCTCATTTTTTAAAACTCATCAAAGCTATAAGCTTTTCTGATCACCTGTTGTTCAGCATTTTCAAAAATAATGATTGGATTTTAATTAAATGGTACAGCAATACATACACTACAATTTTCTAGCAGCGAATTTATAATGTGGTAGTATCGGTCTATATTATCTCCATTTCATTATTTTCTACTTACTGGTCTACGTAAATTCCTATCTTCGTATTCGAGTTGTTTATTTCATGAAACAGGATGAGAGTTATCTTTTATTTTCAAACGTATTTTATTACAAAACTTCTCATTGGTTACTTCTAGATTTATTATCAAATCACTTTACAGGTAACTTTGACTTTCATTCTTTTGTTAAGAATAGTATTTAAACCCGAGCACAACCGTGCTCGGGGCTTCTTCTGAGCCAAACCTTGCAACAAGATAAATATCAGGAGTTGCCTCACCCTGAATTTTTGATAATTGTTTCTTTATTTTTCCCGTTTAGTTATATTTTTCTCTCAAGCCACATTCATCCCCCGGGATTATTATTTTGGTATTTATCATACAATTGTTGAACTTTATTAAAGGTTTAAAACTTTATTTATTATTTTATTGCTAGCCTCACTCTAGGCGGACTCAAACTTACCTGGAAATATCTAAAGGGTTGAATACTTTATATAACACCTATCATCATTAAAAAAAAACACAACGCGAAGTAAAAAGAACATATCAATAGTAGTGGCAGAATGTCCAACTACTACAATGACAACACTATTTTAACTATGTGTGTGAAAACATATAGCCCTATGATCAAGGAGGAAAGCTACAAGGATCAACACATTCATACTCACATCAAAAATCGAACCCCCGAATGATCCCTTTTCCTTAAGGATTAGGTAGACTGCGACAATGGGGATCATTATGATAGAGGATATTGTTATTAGAGAGCCCAGTCCATCAGCCCAGCCCGGGAATGGTTGTTTGTTGTATTCCGTGGGGTTGAAATCAATCGCTGTGAACAGGAGGATGGCCTGAAATATACAGACTTCTTATTACTGCAGAAAAAAACTGACACGAAAGGGACCGTCCTGTTCACCTGTAATACGCATGTATACTGTCAAATCATTACATTTCCAGGAGGCTCAATTTTTTTAAATTGCATGGCTATCCCACAAATTTCAAACCATAACAAAATACAAAATTCATTGTTTCAATGCAAAGCAGCCATATTCATGAAATCACATCCATATGACATTGAGAAATCTGGACAATTCACAAAAATTGGCCCACACAAACTTAAATAATTCCATCGTATATTGCATAGTATCTCTGTGATATGCAGATATATGCAATTAGTCACTGAAGCATTATACCGCTCTCGTACATGCCAACTTTCCCGATTTGTGCGCGATTCTCCCGATTTGAAGCAGTTGAAAAGGTAAATCCCGATAGGGATTGCAAAATTACCGCTGAAATCCCGATTTTCTAAAAATATCTCCCATTTTACGTCAACAAACCCCGATTTCCAACGGGAATTTGAAATCCCGCGTCATTTCTTTGTGGCTGGCCAATCAGAAATCAGAACAATAGTCAGCCATTGCTGTTTACCTGTGTTTCGTGGTATCAGGGTGATGTAATTTACCTGGTCTAACTGTGTTTATTGGACAAGTGTTTTGATAGTAATTAATCAGGAAGACGGATTTCAAATTGACATAATCTTTACACGAATGTGAATGATTGATTGAATATTGTTTATCGTCCCTCTCGAGAATACTTCATTCATATGGAGATGTCACCATTGCCAATGAAGGGCTGCAAAATTTAGACCTATGCTCGGCGCTTATGGCCTTTGAGCAGGGAGGGATCTTTATCGTGCCACACCTGCTGTGACACGGGACCTCAGTTTCTGCAGTCTCATCTGAAGGACCGCCCCATTTAGTCACCTCTTACGACAAGCAAGGGGTACTGAGGACCTATTCTAACTCAGATCCACACAAGACCGAACATGAATGACAATGATGATAGTGTCAAACAATCGGACATTCCCGATTTTTGCCTCTCACTGACAGCATCCAAAATATGCAATAGGTACGTCAAATATATATATTTTTTCAACTATAATAATATAAGCTATCTGAATCTATCTGTCTATAGCAATGTATACAATTATAGGGGCGTAGTATTCAATAGACTTTGTGATGCTTAATTCGAACAAGTCTGTACTGAATTGGATATTAGCAAGTAGCCTTAATTTACAAGTAAAAATGTATATTTTGATGTGTTTTTTTTTCTTCTGGTAATTATTTCAGATGTCAAGGGTGCAAAGGTTTTGTTTGCAAACTTCGTGGCAGGGCAGATCACTCATTTTCTGGTTGCAATGCAGATTGTTCCACCAGACTCTGCAAGCCCATGTTTACAGACACTGAGACAGCAAGATCGCCTTTGTAGTTGTACCTAAATGCATGTGCTTCAATTTAAATTTTGATATATAGACCAGCCATGTTATGGTGTAAAAGGATGCAACTTTAAGATAATTTGATAATATGCATGTAACTTGTTGGAGAGGAAATGTTAGTTTATTTTTTAACTTTTTGCTGAATAGATGATTTTAATAAAATAATTATGTATATCTTTCAAAGTTTTTTTTTTTTTAAGTTTTGTTAAAGTTAATGGTCAAACACACTTGATGTTGTGTTAATATATGATACATGTACAATGATTAGATTGATATTTTATTTGAAAAGACAAATATTTATTTTCATGGTAAAATGTTGTGAATTTAGAGCTTTGAATAAAGGTCGTCGCACGCAAAATCCCCCCTGAGGATTTTATAAGTTGGCATGTACATGTATGCGCTCTACTGACAGTTTACATTGAATCAGATGTGGACCGTGATACACTGACATTATCATAATTAAATTAAAGTCTTACCAACAGTGCTATCGGGGCGACAAATTTCCAGCTGTACTTCCATATCACACTGGGACGATGACCCAACATCAACTCAACGTCACTCAAAAATCTGTCAGCACCTAAAAGAAATTTCAAGTCAAACACATCTGTACATAACATACATGTATCACACATTCTTAAAGGAAATACCACTCAATATGTAGAAAATACATAGATGGAGATCTTGATCAGAGGAAAGCTTGAGATCTTGATACGAGAAAAGCTTGAGATTTTGATTTGAGTAAAACATGATATCTTAATACAAGAAAAGTTTGAGATTTTGATACAAGAAAAGCTTGAGATTTTGATTTGAGTATAAAGCTTGAGATTTTGATCTGAGTATAAAGCTTAGGATTATGATCTGAGCAAAACATGAAATCTCGATAAGAGAAAATCTTGAGATTTCGATCTAAGTATGGCTTGAGATCTCGATATGAGATAATCTTGAAATTTCATTCTAAGTTTAGCTTGAGATCTCGATTTGAGATAATCTTGAGAGCCTACTACATGTATAGCTGGAGATCATAAGACGTGAAAAAGCTAGAGATTTTGATACACCTCAAGGCATTACCCAATCAGAATGCAGATTACAGTCTAGTTACATTAGAATTACGCACCGTATACCCAGGCTATACCGATACACTCCACCATACCAATGAATAACAAGGAGTAGGTAGCAGCGTAATTATCAAACAGCTGGAGCATGTACATTCCCCCCTGTCATTATAAACATAAAACACACAAGTCATAATTACTCGGTGAAACTTTGTCATATAAAAACAATTAGGAACAAGATTCCCAAGAGAATTGAAATTTTAAGAAGAATAAGATATTTTATGTCAATACAATGTTGAAGACATTTTACATATTGTTGCACTATATGAAGCAATTTAAAAAATGCTGAAAATGTAAATAAGCTTTTTATATTACAACAACAAGCTGCATGGGTCATTCTAAACATAAGAAATTTTCAATTTTAAAACAATCTGACTTGACTGATCCTAGCACACACCTGGGAACAGAAGATGAGTCCGATCAAGAAGCAGACGATCGCAATGATGATCAGTAGGACAGTCTTTCTGTAGCCTTTCCGGAGATTTGGGAATTGATCCAGTAATGTAGTGTGTACTGTAGTCACTGTGGCAATCTACAGAGAGAAGCGAGATCAAGTACTCCAGTCAGATCATTTTAAACACCTGCAACAAAATTTAATTCAAAACAGGAGCTTGACCACATTTTGGGATTTGACTCGTTAATGATTATGCACATACTATTAACAATCTACTCTTAAATACTACAGGAAGTAAAATATCATCCAATCAGAACTTTGTATTTTAAGTGATTCCTCATCTTCTACTAAGCTAAGAACAATTTTTAATTATTACATCTAATGAGAAGCCAGAACAACCATGTTGATTCTCAAATAATTCAATTACCATTGATGGCTGCCTGAACATTTAAATCATGTACTGTAAGTAATGTTCTGAGAGGAAATATCAAAGAAACAGGAAGATTTTCCCTACAATTTCTGTCAGCCTGCGTCTATGCACTAAGATGCTGATAATATCATTTTAATAATGATCGACTGGATACATGACTTTGCTCGCCGTCAAGTTTACTGTCTTACATGCACCTTTCTAGTTACCATAAAACAGGGAAAGTTCTTTCACACAGGCATTGGTCAGAAAGATGCAGATATGGGGCTTCTAGGGGGTGGGGTTAGACACACCTGTAGTTACCTGTAGATTTTACCTATACATCTGATGTCCTGGATACAATACTTTACCTGAGTTCCAAGTCCAAGGGTGATTAGCATAGCAAAGAAAAGCACAGACCACAATTGTGAAAGGGGGAGTTTTGTCACTACATCAGGGTATGCTACAAAGGCTAGTCCTGCACCTGTCAAAAAGGTAACCAAATAAATCAGATCCATACTTCTCTAATCTAGTCTTCCACCACCCAGCCAAA
Source organism: Ostrea edulis (assembly GCF_947568905.1). Taxonomy (NCBI): domain Eukaryota; kingdom Metazoa; phylum Mollusca; class Bivalvia; order Ostreida; family Ostreidae; genus Ostrea; species Ostrea edulis. Next base: position 2,138,276 of record NC_079165.1, read on the forward strand.
ACAATTCACACATATGACTAAGCCCTGCTGTAGGTATACAAGAGTGGGAAATATAGAAGAGACTGGGGGGCTTTTAATCAGGTTTTCTATACAACCTATTCAGAGATTTCACACCCAAGATACATATAGTAAACATACAAATATTTCTAAGTGAAGGAACCAATATTTTCACCTTTAAAATAAAATAGTTATCTTTATCAGGTTGGCAACACTTTCCCTGTAGCGAGATCTCCTTGTTAAAACATGATTATCCCTCTTTAGCGGGAAAGTAAACATTACCATAAACAGGTGTTTTGGTGTCTTTGTTGAAAATAATGTCAAACTCTGTGCATTGCTGAATAAGTGTGACACACACTCAACATGACGCTAATTGTATGGAGTGCCAAATTAACATAAACTCAAATAATTGAAGATATCTTCAATTATTTGAAGATATCATCAATTCATTTGATGCGTGCAACAATTTAATTAAAGATCTCTTCAAATAATTAATGATATCTTCAATTCTGAATTATTGCGCGCATTAAATGAATTGATGATAGCATTAATTCTTCTGCTAAATTGATGCGCGCTTTAATTGAATTAATGATCTCTTCAAATGAATTAATGATATCAACAATTGAATTGATGTGCGCTACAATTCAATTGAAGAGAGCAATAATTGATATAATGTGCAAATTAATCAATTGATGAGAGCAATATTTGAATTGATGCACGCATTAATTCATTTGATGAGAGCAATAATGGATTTAATGAGCGCATTAATTCAATTATTGCTCTCTTCAATTGAATTAATGATATCTTTAATTCATTTGAAGAGAGCAATAATTCTTTTAGAGAGAGCAACTAAATAATTAAAGATATCTTCAATTCAACATATCCACAATTGAATTAATGATCTCGTTAATTGAATTGTTGCTCTCTTTAAAAGAATTGATGCGCGCATTAATTCCTTATACAAAAGCATTGTAAATAATTAAAGATATCTTCAATTGAATTAAAGAGATCATAAAATTATTTATACCGAGCTTTAAATCAATTATTGCGAGCAATATTTCTACGAAATTAATGCTCTCATCAATTGAATTGAAGAGAGCAATAATTGAATTAATGTGCGCATCAAATCTATTATTGCTCTCATTAATTCAATTGATGCTCTCATCAATTGAATTGAAGAGAGCAATAATTGAATTAATGCACGCATTAAATCAATTATTGCTCTCATTAATTCAATTGATGCACGCATTAATTCAATTGATGAGAGCAATAATTTAATTGAAGCGCGCATTAATTCATTTGATGAGAGCAATAATTGATTTAATGCGCGCATTAATTAAATTAAAGAGAGCAATAATTGAATTGATGATATCTTCAAATAATTGAGTTTATGTTAATTTGGCGCTCCATATAATTGTCTCTATAAAATTGACAACATAGTCAAAAAATTTCATAAAAGGGAAGGAGGCTGAAATCCAATGCACACTGTGAGTGTTTTTGTTTTGATTAATATATTTGCAGAAGTATCAAAGATTTTAGCGCTTTTTCTTCTTTTCACCTGAAACACGAAGAGATGTACTCCACGGGTGTTTCTCTTGGTTGTACGGGATATATTTACTCTCGCTAGAGAGGGATAATCGTGTTTTCGCTGTAGTGGAAGTGTTCCCAACCTGTTCATTCACCTTTGTCTATAAAATAAAATAGTTACCTTCAGTGGCAACATCTTCGATATCTTGCTCCAGCACCTCTGCCATATAACCAATGATGCTGAAAATGACTAGACCAGCGAAGACACTGGTGACACAATCCAAAACAGACACAATGATGGCGTCCCTGTAATATTCAGGAGGAACAAACGTTATCAAATATATGGGGAGAGCATTCAATTGAATACACATTTAAATTTCATTAAAGGTTTTTGGAAAAGAATCTTTACACAATTATTGCTAAGTGGCAGATTTGATTTTAGACCATCTGTTTTAATTTACTTGGTGACTTACTTCAATGAATTCTTATAGTGGTCAAATAATTCACTTACTTCATTGAATTATGGAACGTGTTTTAACTGGTCGTGTGACTTACTTCATTGAATTATGAAACGTGTTAGTCATGTGACTTACTTCATAGAATTGTTATGGAACTTGTTGTAACTGGCCAGAGTGATCAGTCCACCCCAACACGGAGACAGGGAGAAAAAAATCTGCACGGCGGCGTCCCCCCACACCTACAACAAACAAAACTACCAAATCATACAAATGTAATGCAACTACCATCTGCTATACTGTACTAATGGAGACAGGAAGAAAAAAATCTGCACACCTACAACAAAGAACAAGAGGCCCATGGGCCACATCGTTCACCTGAGTCACCTTGGCCCATATCTGAAGACTTTCCATATATATTTACATGTAAAACTTTGATCCTTATTGTGGCCCCAACCTACCCCTGAGAACCATGATTTTTACAAACTTGAATCTGCACTATATCAGGAAGGTTTCATGTAAATGTAAACTTCTTTGCCCAATGGTTCTTGAGAAGATGATTTTTAAATATTTTCTCTATATAAGTATGTAAAATTTTGATCTCCTATTGTGGCCCAATCCTACTCTTTGAGAAGATTTAAAAGATTTCTCCCTATATAATTGTATGTAAAACTTTGATACCCTATTGTGTCCGTGATTTGGACAATGTCAGGAAGCTTTCATGTAAATCTCAGCTCTTCTGGCCCAATGGTTCTTGAGAAGAAGATTTTTAAAGATTTTCCTTATTTATTCCAATTTAAAACTTTGATCCCCTATTGTGTCCCCAACCTACCCCCGGAGGCCATGATTTGAACAAACCTGAATCTTAATGGCCTACATTTTCATAATGCTATGCGAGTTATTTCCCCCTGATTACAGAGGGCGCGCAGCAAATTGCGGTCCTCAGTTGACAGTGCCATATAAGGAATAAATAGAAATTTTACAATTTTTGATTGCAAGTTAAAGATTAAGTGTAATGACTTAAAAACAGTGTAATTGAACAAAATATTTTAGTCACTGATTACATTTATATGTGTCCTTTGTGTGGTTTTATCGCAAGCAATGTATGGTCATGATGTAATAAAGTATGTAAATATTAACTAGTCCTCGATTTCTTTAGATCAGAGTCATGATGTCCTTAGTATATCAGCAATTCTTCATTGTTAATTTTTATCAATATTTTCGACAACCAAAACAAAAAAAACCCCATGCAATAATATATGCCTAAAAACACATGTACAACCAACGCATACATGTGTATTATCAATTTATCGTTTCACACTTAACAAAACTACTTGTTGCTAAATGTACATTAGGTGCCAATAGATAAAGCATGTTAATTATCTCAAATTGGTATCTTTAGTGCAATATTTTTGTTAAATTATTTTTTCCTTCTTCCCGTGTAAGTCAATCTTTTGAAAGTTAGATTTTGTGTACATCAACTTACACCTCTTCCTGCACTTCAGTTACTCAAATGAGCACAAAACAATCACCAGGCTCCTAGCAACAATGGGTCTGCCCCCTCTTAACATTACATACAAACTTGGTTATTTATACGTGCAAAAATAGATCTATAGTTGGATAGGCTGCCCCCCCCCCCCCCCCCCCCCCCCCCTCTTAAAAAAAAAAACCCAGCACGATATACTGTACATTGGGATTCAATATACATCTACTGAGTCAAACACATACATGCACACACACTCAGAAACACATGTAGATTACCTTTACATGCACACACACTCAGAAACACATGTAGATTACCTTTACATGCACACACACTCAGAAACACATGTAGATTACCTTTACATGCACACACACTCAGAAACACATGTAGATTACCTTTGCTCTGCCCAGCTTCTCCCACTGTGGAGTGACGTAGTACACAATTCCATTCAGTGACCCGGGCAAGGTCAGCCCGCGGATCAACAAGATCAGGAGAACGACATAGGGGAAGAAGGCGGTGAAGTACACAGCCTGCCGGGGGGAAAAAACACGCAGGATTACTGAAGGTATACCATATCAACATCATATCAGCCAGGAGAACAAACATAGAATTACTGAATGTATATAAACAGAATAACAGAAGGTACATCATATAAATTAACAGCCAGTAGAACAAACAAACAGAATTACTGAATGAGTACTATATAAACACAGTTTTATGAAAACCACAATGCTAAATGCAATTTGAGTCCTTCTGTAATCAGTAAGGATTTCAATTATTACTCAGCTTTTCAATCATCTGACCTTAAAGTCTACATTCTGCACCATCTCCTGATAAAGTTAAAATTATCTTTCCCATAGAACTTCAAAAAACACGCCCTTACTTTTCCCGATGTTTTGATGCCTTTGGCCAGACAGATGCAGACGAGCACCCAGGCGAAGGCCAGACAGCCTGCCAGCTCCCATTTAATGTCGCCCAGGGAGTAAATACCCCCAGTGATGCTGAGGACGCTATGACTGAAAAATAAAATAAATAACATGTGACCTGTCATGTGATGTTCAAAAACAAGATTAAGGGAGAATAACACATTGTCATAATGGCCGACTATGACTTCGTTTTCGAAGCTTGAATGATAATATAAATATCAGCAAAACATGTATATTCTTTGTAAATCTAATCGCCTAGCCGGGTATAATCACCTAGCTTGAGTAGCTTAATACGTTTGGCTGTTCAGTTTCCATTTCTTGGTATGGCGATATTGGTCCGGCGCGTCATGTAAATTTGATATTTTCTTTAGAATTATCCATCAAATAATATCAAACGTGGTTTACTAAATTGAAGGAATGAAATTAATTTTTATTTGTTTTATACGATATAAAATAAGTTGGGACAGTTTACCCAATTTTATACACCGCTTCACGGTTTATAATGTGTAACCTGCTCCAACTTACTTTATATCGTATAAAACAAATAAAACTCACTTTCATTCATGGTTTTCATTAAAGTTTGTATTGAGGGAGTCAGCAAGTCTCAATCTTGAGCAAGCCTTGGGGGAAATGGGCTTATTCTCTGAGAACTGGAATCTTGCCCACTTCCTCAATGATATACTCTAACTGTATATGATGCTCTCACATGTGAAACATGTTGTTTGAAACACTCTCGTCTTATAAATAAAATAATCTAAGAAACATTACTCTGATGACCTCATTGTTAACTAATGAGTTCACTAAAGTGTGAGATGACGAGCGTTTGACAGTAAGTTAAAATGAACACATACTGGAAATAGTCATCGCTGGGCGATTTCAGTTTCGTTGTGCCATTGTAGATGGTACAATTCATGGAGGAAAAATCGACTGCTGTGGAGTTAACGCATTGGTTGTCACACCATGTATTGTTATACCGCTGGCATTTCAGCATCTTGACTTTTATATCAGTACTGCAAGCTGAAATGTCAAAATAATATCGCTTCAGTGAGAATGAAAAAAAATCAAAATGAATTTTAATGTAAATCTGGATTCAGTACGTATTGCTTTAAATTGTTTTCCACTAAATACATACTATGTATTTTACCATGAAATACTGATTAGAGGGGCATTAAGCGGTGAAAGTGATAGCAACCATTTTTTTCTCAAAATCTCTCAATGGCATAGGAAAATATATTTACATGTATGACTAATAAAAACATTCATTTTGTACAAAAAGAAGAAAAACCCAATAAAACTACATTACATAACCATTTTTATTGTAGAAAAATATGTAAGGAAGAATAATCGTCTTGCAAAAACAATAATTATTTAATCACCAAAATCACTTATTCATGTAACTGTTTTGAGGCTAAAAAGTGTTTAATTTGAATTAATTAAATACTGGTGTTATTACTGAAATATAAAATATAGAGACATGTTCATTGAATTCAATTTTTGGTGACAAAATGACAGCCAATGCCCCTTTAAGGCAATATGAAAATACATGTACATTGTACATAGATTGGAGGACCAGAATTGCTTGATCAGGAAGGACAACTCCTCCTACCTTCAGTGGCCCATTCGCCACACTCAGCCCAGGGAAGGTTGGCAGCCAGGGAGGCAAACAGATAATACAAGGTGTAAGCAATGATCATATTGTAGTAGATGCAGATGAACACCGACACAACAAACATGGCCCAGCCAACTCCTGTAAAAAAAAAAACAACAGGCCCATGGGTTACAAAGTTCACCTGAGTTACAGTGCTGCATTTTCCTGTGTAAATGAAACATTATAACAAAATTCCAGTATATTCCTTAAACACTTTATATATTATGACTCCTCCCTAAAACCCAGGGATCATGACTCCTCCCTGAACCCAGGGGTCAGGACTCCTCCCTGAACCCTGGGGTCAGGACTCCCCCCTGAACCCTGGGTTCAGGACTCCACCTGATCTATGCAGATTTATAAATCTGCATGATAGGAACTAAAATTTTGTTGGAGTCTTTTCCAATAATTATTGTAAAAAATCTTGTTAAGCATAAAATATTTCAAAAGTCTTAAGTTATGAATGTTTCAAAACACTGAATTAAAGGGCAGTAACTCTGTTTTCATTGATTTCTTTATCAAGTCCATCATGTGATAAATTTCTTTTATTTTTCACAGAAATTTTCTATTTTTTTGTAAAGAAACGGTGTCATGAAATTGCTGTGAATACTATTATATCATTAACTATAACCATGCAGTTTTTGTAAAATTTTGATGATACTGTTTAAGGAAAATTGCAATTTTCTGACATTGATATCATCTTCTGTTCATGTATATATATGTCTTGTATCTTAAAAAGTGTGATGACCTACATATTTTATTTGATAATTTATTTAGTTTTAACTCTAATAAATGGAAATAAATACACTTTCTCAGTGATTGGGAAGGCCATAAATAGCAAATGTGCAGTGGAACATTATTGTTTTAATTGAAACTCTGAACCATGACCACGATCTTTTCTACCGCTCTTGCAAATGTTTCTACTTTGTTTCAATGAATGTCTCCTTCTCAACGATATCATTGCTTTTATCGGTATTGGTATTTGAAGACGGTCTCTTGTTGTTATTTTCATTATTTGTTTTTTTTCACTTTCTGTCGTTTCTATATTCCGAAGCTTAAACGCAATAAGTATAAGCATAAGAAGACGTGATGAGATGTGATGTAAGAGGAAATAGTTTATTGGTTATCTATTTTGATTTGTATTGCTTAAACCAATGAGATTCGGTGTATTAGAATACATAGGAATTAAAAATGAAAGTACAAAAAATAAGTAAGTCGTACCCAATTCATTCTAGAGAAGAAAAAAACCCCGCAAGTTACAATCGATAATGAATGCGCACTTTGGCACATGGATTTATATAATTTTATGCACCAATTTTCACCTGAATGGCACTATGGCGCAGGGCACATGGCCTTCCCAATCACTGCTTTCTATACTTTAATCAGATAATAATGCAAGTATGGAGTTATCTTGAACGTTTCATCTCAGATGAGCTATTAATAACATTATCAAGTCAATAAATATCATTGAAACAACCTCTGTGATTGCCTGAGATCATTTATGACATACAGATGGGATATTACTTTTAGAGCCCCATGTTGTTTCCAACACACTCCCACACATACAATCAATGCACATTCAATTGCCATCAGAAATAGACACATACATAGGTATACACAGGACTCCAGAAACTTACAAGTATTATATCTACATGTATCATTAACTGACCCGACCTGATGGAATGAATACAATTGACTGATTTGAAAAGTTTTAGCTGTGAATAATAAATCATATAATGAGCTGTTCCTAGCAAAAAACGCCTTGAAGTATTTTAGTGCTTAAGTGTGAACTATAGAAAACAATCCCTCAAAATATTGATTGTCGTTAAAATATTACAGTCAAAGATGACAACCAACTCGTGATTGGTAATCGTGACCTTTTTCTTTACAAGTAATGCAAAAAATGATGTCACATTTTTTCATTATGACCTGTTTTTTTTTTTTTAAAAAAAACATTGTTGGATAAGATGAGGGTCTGTTTTGCTAGGAACAGCTCAATTATAGTAACAAATTATAGGACATTGTCACATTTGCATGGTTTTAGATTGAGATTTGAAAACTATACACAGTATACAATTCCTGCAAATGAACCATGCTGGGATAAGTAATGCACAACTTTAATTATTGTGAACAGAGAATACTATGCTTGATCAGATCTCCTGATGTAGCACGGTCAGCTGAATGTTGACCCAGAGAGTACAAAATGTTTACACAATCCTGAATTCTAAAGAAATTTGGCCAAGTCTTTTCTTCCTTGAGGTTAACACAAACAGATCAGCACCCCCACTTTTAATTGACAAGAGAACAGAAGCAGCTTTATTTACACACAAAACTTTCCTTGGTTTCCTTTTATTTTGCTTATTTCTGAACTTCCAAAAAATGTATTTCATCCAATCATACTAAGCCAATCTTCAACAACAGCTAAAGAATTCACAATGATGAAATGTAACTATAACTTGTGCGTAATTCATATCTAAACACACTTCTTAGGACAACTACTATTCATCAAATTCATCAAACAGCTCTGGGGACCATTTACCACAAAGCAAGAAAGATCAATCAAATAAAAACAAAAATCAACAAAACAAAAGCCATATTTTTATTTCTATGTTGAGAGGTATACATCTACTGTTAATATTTGGGTTAGTAACATAAAAGTACAGGAATTTCTATATTGTCTATCATTCCTTAATCATATCTGTTTTTACCGATTGGAAATTCAAGGAGAAAAATACAGATTGAGCACACGGCATGTCATTAAATTATTCCAAACACAGTATGTCATTAAATTACTCCAAACACACAGCATGTCATTAAATTACCCAAACACACAGCATGTCATTAAATTACCCCAAACACACAGCATGTCATTAAATTACCCCAAACACACAGCATGTCATTAAATTACCCCAAACACAGCATGTCACTAAATTACTCCAAACACACAGCACATATTCATTAAATTACCCCAAACACACAGCATGTCATTAAATTACTCCAAACACACAGCATGTCATTAAATTACCCCAAACACACAGCATGTCATTAAATTACTCCAAACACACAGCATGTCATTAAATTACCCCCAAACACACAGCATATCATTAAATTAAATTACCCCAAACACACAGCATGTCATTAAATTACCCCAAACACAGCATGTCACTAAATTACCCCAAACACACAGCATGTCACTAAATTACCCCAAACACACAGCATGTCATTAAATTACCCCAAACACACAGCATGTCATTAAATTACCCCAAACACACAGCATGTCATTAAATTACTCCAAACACACAGCATGTCATTAAATTACCCCCAAACACACAGCATATCATTAAATTAAATTACCCCAAACACACAGCATGTCATTAAATTACCCCAAACACAGCATGTCACTAAATTACCCCAAACACACAGCATGTCATTAAATTACCCCAAACACAGCATGTCATTAAATTACCCCAAACACACAGTATGTCACTAAATTACCCCAAACACACAGTATGTCATTAAATTACCCCAAACACACAGCATGTCATTAAATTACCCCAAACACAGCATGTCACTAAATTACCCCAAACACACAGTATGTCATTAAATTACCCCCAAACACAGCATGTCACTAAATTACCCCAAACACACAGTATGTCATTAAATTACTCCAAACACACAGCATGTTATTAAATTACCCCAAACACACAGCATGTCATTAAATTACCTGAAACCTGGATCAAATTTAACAGTTATCACTCTTTTTAAAAAATGGCGGGAAAAACTCTTATTCATGACATAATAATGCTATAAAATTAGAAATAACTTTGATTTAAGTTGAGATAGTATACTTGGCATGTATTTAACTTATTCAAAACACATATTAAGCTTAATTCAAGACACATTTAAATCAGAAATTTTTTGGGCCTTTTTATGTACACAATTGTACCTTTTGTTCTTTACATTTTACTTTCAGCCATTGAAATAATCATACTATATCTATCAACATTCATAAGCAGATTGTTCACATTGATGAGGAAATGGCTATCATTTTAATTGGTAAAAATATCGAGGGCAATTAACATTCTAAGTGTAAATAATACTTGCTGCTTCAGTACTGATATAACTAATACTGTCCTCTTCCTGAGACAGACTTACAACAGCAAAACTTCAAAAAATTCAAAGGATGTCTACTGACAGATCGGTTTTATCTTAAGTTAGAATTCTAAATGAAATCCTGGCATGCAAACTACTCCTCCTAAATATGTGCTATGTTTTTATCCAATAACTCTTTTCCAATAACCTCATGTGTAAAATATTCAACTCTTATTGTGCATCCATCCTCATGAAGAACACTGCTGCTTGATAGGGAGAAATTTCAATTTATCTTTCACCAAATGCTTTGTGTCATTTTCCAATAAAAATGGGCTAGTAATGTTGCTGGCAATAAATTGTTTGACAAGTGCTTTCAGAGACTGCACCCCCTACCAATGTTTTCTCTCATCATCCACAGATTGCAGCTCCCAAATTTTTAATGTGGGGCAAAATGTTAATGACAATGACGTTTTCATGTAGTCCTTTCCATATATTTATTTGATTGATTTCATGTTGGCATGCATAAATCCCATAGTGCTGGAATATCCCAAAAAAGAAAAGCATTATCTGACTAATAAGAATCACAAAAGTTATAACAATTTCAAGTACGATACTATGGTATTGAAATATGTAATATGTTACTAGGGATAACAATTGTATAGTTTGTACTCTACTTTTAGATATAAACCCACAGATATAAAGCATGACATCCTTGGCCAAGTCAACAAATGCAAAGACAATAAACAAATTTCTGTTGTGCTGAGTTAATATATACATGTATGCTACGAGAACAACTTAAGACCAGACCATGAGCATTGGAAGCTCTGATCTTATCCGGGAGTTATCCCTGACAACAAGTTCTGCAGGAGATCCTATACGTCTTACTGAATATTTACCAAAAATGATGCAATGAGAGACTTTCCCTCCATTCAGATCCGATATTTCTGATTACATTTTCTGACACCGACTTCAAATGTTGACAGACACTATGAATTGTATAACCTCATTATAAAACATTCTTACGTTGATGATGGGCTAAACAATACTTGTGTATGGGAGCAAGAAACTGCTTGTAACCTATTGTTAATATTGTCCACTCTAAAATCTCTTCTTGTTATTTTACCCTCTCCTGACAGTAGCAATGAACTCTAAATCAACAGGGCAGACATCACCTCATGGCTTTCATTACAAGGCTGCCTAGTCTTTTAAAAAGTTCACTATTTACATTTAAAATACAGGGTTCAATACTTTCTTTAGGATAACAATTTGTTGTCACCTGAGATGTATTCATGCACTCTCTCCCAACCCTTACAGACCCGCCATAGTATAACTGATCTTACACAAGATTTAGCAGGCATTCCTCACACATTTATCTTGTGTACCTTCAGTGATGTATCTGTCGCGGATCATTTACCGAGATTACCATTATACACAGTACTGAATACCGTTACTATACAATCCAAAGGAATCGCCGACCTTTCCATCTGACCCATTTGTACCACAGTGAAGCAGTGCTGCACTATAGATTGCGATTTATCTAAACCATATGTTAAACAGAACAATTTTTACATGAATTATTGAATGAGTGTAATTAGTATTCTAAACGATTTTCCACACCAAAAAAAACCCATTAAGTTGTTAAGACAATGATAGGCAGGGCAACAGGTGGCTATGACGTATGTTATAAACCAGCTCTGTTTCATTCCAATCAATGGTATGTCTTTTCTTAGAACATCATTATTTGTATCAAGTACACATTTCCTCAGTTGAATAGATTAATAGGATTTACTGTGATGTTTAAAATTTGTTTTTAAAAAAACTCCACAGGACAATACAACATCTTTTCTGTTGTGAAATGATTTGATTTTCTGTTTATTGACAATCCTTTGTTGTATTAAGGTGTAAAATGATTTGATTTTCTATTTATTGGCATTATAATCTTATATGTTGTATTAAGGATAGAGTTCACTGTATTGATCGATTTTCTCATTTTGCACACTAACACATGTGGATCAAGATTTGATTCGATCATCATGGCAAGTATAAAAAACTACTTATTCAAAAACAACTAAAATGATTCAGCCCCTATCCAGTATCTTAAAATAATCTTAAAAATCTTAATTATGAATAACGTTTCTCGTAATTTTCTCAAAAACATAAGCTGGAAACAAACAGCATGCCTTTAATCGGTCGAATATAGTTAAAAGTATTGTTAGCCCTTGGGCTGCAAAATCTATAGTCATGCACTGTCCTGCTAGAGCTTATCTACGCTAAATTCTAATATTCAGCAGCAGTATAAGGCATGATGAGTTCTTAAAACACAATTGCCCTTGAAAGAGTTCATACTGCATGATGATAAACTTTTACATAATATGTCACATGTATATATGAACAATATAATAGGACTAATTTAGACCCGACCTATCATCAGAACCCTGGGGTTGCTAAATGCACAAGTTTGGCATATCCTTCTCTACACATCCCAGATATGCTTTGGTAATTATCATCAAAAAGTTTAAAGCACTTTTAATCACTGACCTTATCATCAAAAAGTTTAAAGCACTTTTAATCACTGACCATTTTGGCCCCATCCTGTATCAAAATCCCTACCTATGGGATCACGAAATTTACACACAATTAAGTGCTACCTGCTCTTTTTAAAATACCTGTTTAGTTTTCATTTATACAGTGTATGTAGTATCAATAGCATTAAAGAATGTTTTACACAATACACCAAGTTTGGCCCTAACCCTGGAGTCAGAGCAACTACCCCAGGGATCATGAAATTTACACATTTTGTGGAGACCTTAATTCCTGCTCTACATGACAATGCATTTAGTTTTGTCTTAAACATGTGCAGTTGTAGAGAAGAACATTTTTAAAAGAACAGATTTTGTCTGCTCCTAAGACCTGGGGGGGGGGGGGGGGGGGGGGGGGAGGGGCAGGTGTCCTGAAATTTACAATTTATGTCTCCCTCCCTTATCCCAAAGATGCTTCATGCCCAATTTAAAAAGAATTGGAAAGGTAATTATCAAGAAGTTAAAAAATGTTCAATTGTTAACGGACGACGCATGACGATGGACACAGACAATTGCAATAGGTCACATGAGTGGCTAAGGTGACCTAAACAAGAGGCCCATGGGCCACATCGCTCACCTGAGAAAAGGGTATTTATGTTTTAAACCGAACATGGCAGGTGTGACCAGGAAATCAATAGGGGGTCATACACGTTGTAAATATGTGCATTAAGTGTGTAATTATAACAATTGAATGCCCTTCAGTCAAAGATTTTTGGTGCCAAGATTAATGATATTCACCAAGTTGTTCAAAAGGAATTGACGGCGAGTTTTTTTTCTCTTAATTTATAAATGAAAACAAAAATGAAATTATATCACTAGATTTATTTGGATGCAAAATTAACAAGAGCAGAAAAAGTTGAAAATTTATCTACATTTACAAACATGTAGGTCAAAATTGTTTTTGTAAAGTGATCTGATGGAACAAGTGAGCCTTTGAGTTTTCAAGTGTATATAAATAGTGGTGATCAGTCCACAGGCTCACAACTGAAAAAATATTTGTTTTTTTAATTTTTTGGAAGTTTATCGAGTATATTTGAATGAAAAATGGAGATCAACAAAATTCAGTACATAGATGCTTTGAATAGAAATGATAATCATAAACAAGAAATTGTTTTGAAAATAAAAAATGAGCATAAATGGATGTAAGTGTATTATCCTTAAGTTTGTATCTTAACATAGAGGGTACCTTGGACATTAATATTTTTAATCAAGTGGTTGTGCATGAGCTTACAAGTATTCCAGTAAAAATTATGTGGGTGGGGTATATTGCTGGGGTTTTGTTTATATTTTTGTTGTAGAGGGTGGGGTTAGATGATTTAATGTTTTATTGTTAGTGGAAGGTTCCAGTGTGAATCCCAAATGAAATTATAATGAAGTTTAATAAAATATGTATCTTCATGAAATAAAGAGTCTGATTTCTAATACTTTGTTGTTTTTCTTCAAAAAACATTAGGTGTTGATGTTATCATGGAAGTGAGAGAGTTATCTTCCAAGAAGCTGTTTAAGTGAGATATGGTATGATAGGTGAAAAAATTAGTTTGTTAATGTTGTGGACTTTATAGAAACTTCGGATCCTTATAAGATTTCTGGTGGTTATTGAGAAAAAGATTTTAACTATATATTTGTATGTAAAACTTTGATCCCCCTTGTGGCCTCATCCTACCCCCAGGGGCCATGATTTGAACAAACTTGAATCTGCACTATGTCAAAAAGTTTTCATGTAAAAATCAGCTTTTCTGGCTCAGTGGTTCTTGAGAAGAAGATTTTTCCTATATATTTGTATGTAAAACTTTGATCCCCTATTGTGGCCCCATCCAACCCCCGGAGCCCATGATTTGAACAAACTTGAATCTGTATTATGTCAGGAAGCTTTCATGTAAATCTCAGCTTCTCTGGCTTAGTGGTTCTTGAGAAGAAGATTTTTAAAGTTTGTCCCTATATATTTGTATGTAAAACTTTGATCCCCCCTTGTGGCCCCATCCTACCCCCGGGGGCCATGATTTGAACAAACTTGAATCTGCACTATGTCAGAAAGTTTTCATGTAAAAATCAGCTTTTCTGGCTCAGTGGTTCTTGAGAAGAAGATTTTTAAAGATTTTTCCTATATATTTGTATGTAAAACTTTGATCCCCTATTGTGGCCCCATCCAACCCCAGGGGCCCATGATTTGAACAAACTTGAATCTGCATTATGTCAGGAAGCTTTCATGTAAATCTCAGCTTTTCTGGCTTAGTGGTTCTTGAGAAGAAGATTTTTAAAGTTTTTCCCTATATATTTGTATGTAAAACTTTGATCCCCCCTTGTGGCCCCATCCTACCACCGGGGGCCATGATTTGAACAAACTTGAATCTGCAATATGTCAGGAAGCTTTCAGGTAAATTTCAGCTCTTCTGGTCCAGTGGTTCTTGAGAAGAAGATTTTTAAATGACCCCACCCTATTTTTGCATTTTTGTGATTATCTCCCCTTTGAAAGGGACATGGCCCTTCATTTGAACAAACTTGAAAGCCCTTCACCCAAGGATGCTTTTGGCCAAGTTAGGTTGAAATTGGCCCAGTGGTTCTGGAGAAGAAGTCGAAAATGTGAAAAGTTTACAGACAGACGGACGGACGGACAGACAGACGGACGCCGGACAAAATGTGATCAGAATAGCTCACTTGAACCTTCAGTTCAGGTGAGTTAAAAATTATATAATCCAGAGCTCACTCTATTCCCATAATATTGACTAACGCTACTCTCAGCCTAGATTCCATCTGCATACCAGGCAAAGGAACTATCTCTCAGCCTAAATTCCATCTATAGTGGGAGAGACAATGGAACAAACTCTCAGCCTAGATTCCATCTATATACCTGTTAGTGTGGGGGAGACACTGGAGCAGTGCCATGCTGACCTAGTTTTATTTATATCTGTCTTAGAAAAGTAGGAAGACTTCTGTCCATAAAATCATATTACCAAAAAAATGTGGTTTTGATTATGACACAAATAGCTGAAATTGAATTGCGTCATTTTCTTTTTAAATAAAGTGTACCGTCCTGGCACTTGATACACCCATGGGATGTTTATTCATTATAAACAGGTGAAAGTGCATGACACAAAATCATGTCAACCTTAATTGGTGCAAAGATTGCATCAATATCTTTACTTTAAGACCTGATGTAAAATCAAGATTATTCCTTGTAATGTGTCTACTGTATATATTGTAATTGACTTGTCAATATATCTCTTGGCATTAAATTGTTCAAATAACTACAGAAATATTTTGAAACATATTTTTATTTTATTACATGTATTTAGATAATTTTGTTTGCGTGGTATGACTGACTTATTTTGGGGTGTACAAAGAAATGCCCCATAACTAAAGAGTACGGTGTGACAGAGTATTTCCACACTCTTCCTACATTATACTCATTAACAATCTTAATTAAACTGAACAGATGCAATTAGGCTCCTATCAAATTTATCTTTGCATGTTCAGCTAAACTCTTTGAAACACCATGGCTTAGATCATTATACTCTAAAAATTAAGGGACAAATGCAATATTAATTGGCCAGACAGAATTTGACTCAAAATCAAATTTATCTTTGCATGTCCAACTGAACTCCCTGAAACACCATGGCTTAGGTCATTACTCCCATGGGACAAATGGAATTTTAATTGGACAGACAGAATCTAGCTCTACTCAAAATGATCTTTGTATGTCCAACTGCACTCCTTGAAACACCATGGCATAGATCATTATTCCCATGAGACAATTCCTCCATCTGTTGTGTGTTAATGTTAAGATTCTGCAAATCTTATAGTTTTGTACTACAATACTGCATATATCTTCATGTCAATAATGTTAGAAATAATTATTAATCTTAATTGTTATGTAGCTACATTTTATGAAAAAATGTGCATTTCTTGATTTAACAATTACTGAATCTGTAGGGATTACCCCCACCCCCATAAAACATGGTTTTCTAGAATACTTAATTACTATTTCAAAATGTTTTAATTACCTGATTTTAAGCTGAAATTTACATTACTGTACAGATGCAGAAATTGACAAAGTTTGTTGATTCTAGGACTCAAATCACCATGAGCCAAATAAAGGGTTATGCCATATACATGTATGGCCATATCATCTCACAGTGACATTGATTTAGGGCATGATACACCTTAATGTCCACTTATGAGTCTGACAGGATTCTGCCATACTGTGGAATCATTAAAATTCGTGGTGGCTCAATTTTCGTGGAATTCGTGGGTACCCCTCACCCACGAATTTACATCCTCAACGAATAAAGACAACTTAGTCTAGTATACAAGAATCTTACAAATATATATATTCACGAAATTACGTCCCCATAAACCTGTAAAAATTCAGCAATTAATCCACGAAAATTGGCCCCCATGAATTTAAATGATTCTACAGTATCATCTTAATCAAAGGTCACAGTGACCTACATGTAACTTTAAAGTGTGGACCCCCCCCCCCTTCCTACCCTAGATGTATCAGCTGACAATGTTTGATGATTCTAGGTCTCATAGCATTTAAGTCCTAAGCTGGACACGAAGCGAGACAGACAAATGGAAACAATTCAGAATGTTTAGACCTGCGTACAAAAATTAGTGGTCACATGAACATTATTTAGTAAATAACATAATTCAGATGGCTTGACACAGAAAACCCTCCCATACATCTTGATGCCCATGTCCCTCTGAGAGGATGTAAAACTGTTCTTGTGTTGTTGACATTAACAATCATTTCTGTGCCAGAGTTATTCATTTAACAAGGGTAACTTCAACATGTTGAAATGTGAAGAACCTCATTATCAGGATAGTTAATTAATAATAAGAACATGTAC
Source organism: Ostrea edulis (assembly GCF_947568905.1). NCBI lineage: Eukaryota > Metazoa > Mollusca > Bivalvia > Ostreida > Ostreidae > Ostrea > Ostrea edulis. The sequence continues at coordinate 2,155,830 of NC_079165.1, forward strand.
ACTGTCCCCACGGCACAAATAAAACATCCATCCGACCCCCACACAATATCTGATACAGCGACGTACATGTACATAATTTATGCAGGAAATTGCTAATTTCAGCAGCTAATTCAAGGTATCAAGGATTTTTTTTCCCGTTCCTAAATGCAAATGTATATATATTCTCGAAGTTGTACTTTAATATTTACTGCAAAGATGAATATTTCTTTTTGAACATTTGATTATGTCCTATTCAGCCTTGGTATTGTACACCAGCCTCATCTAATTCATTACACCCAACAATGATACATACTAACAAACAATACCAAGGTCAACTGTCCAATTAGTTTACATCTCCCTCCGCCATAAGTCCATGTTTACCTTACATTTGGTAGGCTAGTTTTCTCTAAACTTAGAATGAATAATTGGAGTGTGACCTGATTATTTATTCGTGTGACATGATTGGTCCTTTTTCTCGCTCTGAATATTTTAAAATTAGCATTTTTTCATCATTCTTCATATAACAGATTTTTTTTCTAGATCAAATTAACATAATCAGAAAACAATAGGCCCATGAGCTGCATCACCCACATCACAATTAACATAATCAGAAAACAATAGTCCCATGAGCTACATCACTCACATTACAATTAACATAATAAGAAAACAAAAGGGCCATGAGCTACATCACTCACATCACAACTAACATTTCCCCAATGCCGACATAGAATCTATATCACATGTACAGTAATATAGACTCTTACATAAAAACTGACACTGTTTCACCGGGATTCCCACAAGGAAGATTTCAGATTGTCATCGTTCATGAATTACCTCCCCTTGCAAGAGAGTATGATTCTTCATTTTAATAAACTTAAATCTCATTCCTCTCAGTGATGTTTTATGCCAAGTTTGGTTGAATCTGGTCGTGTGGTTTTTGAGAAGGAGCTAAAAATTTGAAAAGGGATGCCAGACAATTTTTGCTCAGGTGAGCTTTGACATTTATACATTCATCAGACAAAAATTACACAATTTTCCTATTTTTGGAGAGGCAATAATTTCTTATCAATATTAAAAAAAGGAAATAACTTTCACCATCAGTTATTGGCTTAGTGTGGAATTTGAGCAGGACATCATGAAATAGCAACAGAAAAGTAAGACAAAAGTGATTGCCTTGTTATTTCTAAACTGTTTCAAATCCCAGTCCAATGTTCCAAGATAACACATAAAGTCAGACTCCCTTAAGATTCCAGTTTTACACTTATGCTGTGAATAGTCAGACTATCATAACTTAAGACTTGACGATTGTAGAGTCAGAATATCAAAAAACCCAGTTTGCATTTACTAAATCAGATTAACCAAAATTCAGGTTTACACTAAAAAAAAATCAGGTGATTAAAAGAGACACTTATCAATTTCCTTCAGAAAACGAAATGTTACTGTCATACAAAACCAATGAAATCAACTTTAGTGACCTCAAAGACGTGTTCATCTGTTGTCCCTGAAATCAATCAGTTACGGACATTTGCACAAACTAAATTCAGATTTCATGCCAGTCCTTAAATTAACAGTAGACTATCTTTTTTTCGAGTATTAGCTTAATCCTCATACAGCCGTCTTACACAGGTTGAACACAGTTGACTGTCCTAATCCAGAGAGGTCTATCGGGGTCATTTCGAGTTACACTGCAAACACATGACATTTTATACTTCTTCCACTTACCTTGAAATAATGGTGCTGCTTTCCACACACCCACGACCCCAGTGCTGGCGTACTGACCCAGGGAAAGCTCCATAAAGACAAGGGGGATCCCGGTGATGAACAACATGATCAGGAAAGGAATCAGGAAGGCTCCTGTTCAAATATAAGAGACAAGATTTAAGTCGTAAACCATTACACACAAGATTTAAGTCGTAAAACATTACAGACAAGATTTAAGTAGTAAAACGTTACAGACAAGATTTAAGTCGTAAACCATTACACACAAGATTTAAGTAGTAAAACGTTACAGACAAGATTTAAGTCGTAAACCATTACACACAAGATTTAAGTCGTAAAACGTTACAGACAAGATTTAAGTCGTAAAAACATTACAGACAAGATTTAAGTAGTAAAACATTACAGACAAGATTTAAGTCGTAAAACGTTACAGACAAGATTTAAGTCATAAACCATTACAGACAAGATTTAAGTCGTAAACCATTACACACAAGATTTAAGTCGTAAAACGTTACAGACAAGATTTAAGTCGTAAAACGTTACAGACAAGATTTAAGTCATAAACCATTACAGACAAGATTTAAGTCGTAAACCATTACACACAAGATTTAAGTCGTAAAACGTTACAGACAAGATTTAAGTCGTAAACCGTTACAGACAAGATTTAAGTCGTAAACCATTACAGACAAGATTTAAGTCGTAAACCATTACAGACAAGATTTAAGTCGTAAACCATTACACACAAGATTTAAGTCGTAAAACGTTACAGACAAGATTTAAGTCGTAAACCATTACAGACAAGATTTAAGTAGTAAAACATTACAGACAAGATTTAAGTAGTAAACCATTACACACAAGATTTAAGTCGTAAACCATTACAGACAAGATTTAAGTCGTAAACCATTACAGACAAGATTTAAGTCGTAAAACGTTACAGACAAGATTTAAGTCGTAAAACGTTACAGACAAGATTTAAGTCGTAAACCATTACAGACAAGATTTAAGTCGTAAACCATTACACACAAGATTTAAGTCGTAAACCATTACAGACAAGATTTAAGTCGTAAACCATTACAGACAAGATTTAAGTCGTAAAACGTTACAGACAAGATTTAAGTCGTAAAACGTTACAGACAAGATTTAAGTCGTAAACCATTACAGACAAGATTTAAGTCGTAAACCATTACAGACAAGATTTAAGTTGTAAAACGTTACAGACAAGATTTAAGTCGTAAAACGTTACAGACAAGATTTAAGTCGTAAACCATTACAGACAAGATTCAAGAAATCAAATACTACAGACGATTGGTTGATTGTATATTGTCTAACGTCCCTCTCAAGAATTTTTCACTCACATGGTGACATCACTATTGCCGGTGAAGGACTGCAAAGTTTAGGCCTATAATGCTCGTCATTTATGGCCTTTGAGAAGGGAGGGGTCTTTATCATGCCACACCTGCTGTGACACAGAGCCTCAGTTTTTGCGGTCTCATCTGAAGGATCACCCCAATTTGTTGCCTCTTATGACAAACAAGGGGTACTGAGGACCTATTTTGACCCAGATCCCCACTGGACCATTACAGACAAGATTCAAGAAATAAGACATCTCAGAAAAGAATCACAAAGGAAAACATTACAGAAAGCAATCAAGAAGGTGCTTTTTAAAATGGTGTAACACGAAAGGAGAAAATGCAATGGACCAGATCAGGATTCGAAACCGGGCCCCCTGAATCTCGCCTTGTGCATCATGTTCTACATCGAGTACATAAACTTCAATCTTAGACACAACTTTAAACATTAACAAGAAAGACTCAAGGTTAACTGAAATGTCAAGAAACCTTTCCATAAAAATTAAGTTCATCAAGGTTAAATTCACACACCTTGTTCTAAGCCAAATGTCAATGAGTTGATATGCAATTAATTTCAGTGCACTAATTAAGTCTTATTGCTGTTCTCATGAATAGATTTTATAGAAAGAACTAATCTGACTTGTTAATTCGTATGCGACACATGACTGGGTTAATTTGTGTGTTCAATGTTAGATTGTGTTTCCCTAGAATAGAAATCATTTTGCCACCTTTATGAAACTCTTCTATCATTTGCCTTATTGTAATAGTATTGTGACAATACATTCATACATAAAAAGATCAAAACAAACTACATAATGTAATCACATATTATTAGTAAAAAATGGGGTTTTTTGAATTTGCACAAAATTTTATATAAACCTTTATTCACCCCCCCCCCCAAATTGATAGTTTTGGGCATTGCCCTCAGGGGGATAAAATTTTCCTGGGGTGAACAGAGCCTCATATGCCCCTCATTATCCTGCAATAAATGTTTACTTTTCCCCTTGTACTCATAGCTCAAACAATAATAATATTTTGAAGAAGACAAGAAAAATCTGCATTCTTACGAACTGCTAACAGGCAACCAATGCATTATTAAAGGGGCATTAGCTGTGAAAGTGATGGCAACCATATTTTTTTTCTCAAAATCTCTCAATGGCATAAGAATATATACTAATGACGAAATAAAAACATTTATTTTTTAACAAAAAGAGAAACCTAATGAAACTATGTAATAGTTAACCACTTTTGGTGGAAAAAAAAATAACTAAGAAGAATTATTGTGTTGCAAGATAATAATTATTCAATCACCCAAATAACATATTCATGTGCCTGCTTTGAGGTTAAAAAGTGTTTGAAATAATTTTAAATGCTGGTCTTCTTATTGAAATATATATATAATATAGAGCAATTTTCATTGAATGATATTTTTGGTGACAAAACGACAACAAATCACCTAAAGAAGTACATATAAAATACATGTGAATATATATTGTACTGTCTGTGTTCCCATATCTGGTTATAGAAACTGGTCAACTACATTGTCCTACGTAATCTTACTACAGATTTTCTATGTCTGACTGCAGTATGTCAAGGTTTTTTCCTCCTCCTGGGACATCTGGTATGTGTGAGGAGACTACCCTCTGTCTGTGTTTATATCATTATTATCTATACTTCTGCAATTAATCATCAGGACACACAGTACATGTACCTATGTGGTGAAAGCTAGCTAGCCTACCTGCACCATTCCTATAGCAGACGTAGGGAAATCTCCAGACATTTCCGAGCCCCACTGCGTATGACAGACAGGACAAAACAAAGTCCAACTTCCTTGACCAGTTCCCCCTCTCCACATTCCCCTCTTCACTGGAATCTGACCCGCTGCTCATGGCACTGGCTTTATCCAACTTGCCGTTTGACATTCTGGTCTTCTGTTGTATTAATTACCTTGATGGCTAAAACATAATTTATAATGACTGCTTCAATTAACACCGCAAAATAATGCTTTTAACATTTGCATAAAATTGTGACCTATATTTTTATTGTTTTTGTTTCCAGCTGAACAAAATCCAGCAGTGAAAACCTCCTGTCAACAAATTCACACCAGGCAATAAACATAATAACTGCGCATAATCACATAAGCAGGATTAAGTGCTTTTTAGATGCATACTACCATGATAATACTACATGTGACGTCCACTTTCATACACAGAAACATATCACTTATTATAAATTAGTGGCTTCAAGGTCATTGCTATATGTACATTACATTCGGGATCTCTTCAATAGCAGCTGTCTACATTTTCTGTCACATCCCTAATAGCAATGATTGTATGGGGATTGTAACACACACAGTTGAATTTTTTACAGATAATTTTAGCCATTTTGGTGTCTTTAAGCAACTTCCCCCCATTTCCTGGGCTGAAAAGGTACAAACCTGGGTCAACCAGTCCCTCCAACCCCATCCCCCTCCCCCCACCCCCGGTTGAATTTTTTAAGGTCATTTTTTGCCATTTTGTGCTCTTCAACACCCCCCACCCCCAAAATAAAAACCCAAAATACAAAAAAAAACAACAACATGAAAACATTCAAACCAGAAATCATGCATGTGCAGCAATATCAAATGATCATTTTGAATTGCATTGATTGACAAAGATATGCATGTTCTATATATGTCTCTGACATTGGGATTCAGGAATTGATACTCATCATGCTAATGGGATGTGCAAAATGTTTGTGGTACATGATGCATTATAGAATTGTCAGCATATAATCCTGATAAAAATTGAGACACACAAGACATGTTTGTGAAATAGTGATGCCCTCCGGGGTGTGGCAGCAAAGCCCAAAAAAGGGTCTTGCCACAAGGAATGTTATACATTGGAAGTATAAAATCCCTATCACTAACCATTCAAAAGTTATGGCAAAGGTTAAAAAATTTCAAAAGTAGGTCAAACTCCAAGGTCAAGGTCACAAGGTCAAACATTTTGGTACCAATAGATTGTCACAAGGAATACACATATGTGGAATATGAAAGCCATATATATATATATACAGTTCCAAAATATATTTAAATCACTAGCGCTCTCTGGATTTTAACATCCATCCTCAGGTGAATACAAATTTAAATATATTTTGGAACTGTATATTTTCCTGCTTTTTTTATTGAATTATATATATATATATATATATATATAAAGCACTAAATAATCACAACTAGGTACTGAAAATTTTCGCCCCAGCCCAGGGTCGAACCAGCGACGTACGGCACCCACCGCCTAGCAAGATTGTCAAACCAGTGCGTAAGTCCACTCGGCCACATATATATATATATATCACAATCCATTTAAAAAGTTATGGGATTAAAATTTTTGAAGATAAACAATATGCAAACAGATGAACATATTCGTGCAGACACTCTGACAAACTACAAACTATATGCCCTCCCCCTCTTCTCAGAAAACTGACAACCAATTTTCAATCAAACATGTGCTGTGGATAGGTCTATGTTTAAACTTGTACTCAAGTCAAGTATATATATAATATATATATATATATAAACAACAAACAAACAAAAACAATATAAAAATAATTTGTCTGGTTGTGTAGTAAATCTAGGATAACCAGGCATTCATTTAATCTTTTACACTACGAGATATGGAATGCGCCCCCCATAAAACACACCATTCAATCAATGAATCAGAGATTCATCGAGTTCCGTTGGATCGTGTAACAAAGACTAAACGGTCTGTAGTAAAATATCACCAGAAAATCTTTTAAAGGGTATGTAACTGGATATGTATCACATCCGTGATTTTTTTTTTTAAATAAAAACAAATCCCTCCGCTTACCAGCGTGGTGCGAAGATGCTCAACACACGTTGAACCAGTAGTGAGAGTTATGAATGAAAACATTAACATGCATAGATTTACACGTGATGTAGCGTTTCTTTTTTTTAATATCCATTTTTGTATTTATGGTATGAATGAATAAATCAAACTACATGCAAGAAGTTTATGATTAGTTATTTTATATTTCAGATGAGAGACTACAATTAACAAACATCGAATTATAAATTCACTTACTCCGCTCCGCTCTCTATCCGTTCCCTGTTAGGCCTAGTGTTACGATCGATCGAGATAGCGTGCATGCATAATTTTACGGATTGCTTTTCGACGAAACGACAATGTTGCAGCGTCTGGGTATGGGATATTCTTCTTAAAATTAAATTTTTATACGTACTTATGAAATACAAACATCCGAAGTAGTTATCATGATTATCATGTTGTTAATGATGGAACATGGAAATAGAAGAAACAAGAGAAGCCTGGAGAGAGAGAGAGAGAGAGAGAGAGAGAGAGAGAGAGAGAGAATATGTTTAGAAATATTTATTTGTGCTTCTAGCCTAGTTTTCATGTCTTAAAATTACCATAAAGTAAGTTTGATCAGAGACATAGTATATAACATATTATATGTCTCTCTGAGTGCATTTGTTACTCCTTCCTTATTTACAAATCTATAGGCCTATCTTCCTTCATGTAATTGTTATCTTGATTTATATAGTTCATTTCCTGAAGAAGAAAAATATCTGGATGGTGTGCGCACTTTAAATTCATTCAATGCCAGATAAGGGTCACGCATAAAACAGATTGATCAATGGGGGGGGAAAAAACCCATTGGTCCTCAAAATCACTCGACTGTACATGTACTGAGTTGAGGACACGGGGTCTAAATTTAAAACATGCAGCGACAACTGAGCTGTTTATTCAACAGATAACATTATGCATGCTTTATTTCAATCCACGCCTTTATTGAATAATACAAATTAAACCCCTTAAAGAAGTTCACACTGAAAAAAGGCACCGAAATTATTAAATTCTACGCGGATATATAAAAAAAAACCAAGTTAACTCACGATCTGAATTTCCTGGCAATGCATGTTCAATTCAACGATGGAAATTCATGGGGGGGGGGGGGGGGGGGGGGGGGGGCAAGCATAATTGAGACGAATATGGTTTTAGCTACAAAGAGACATGCTTGCACAAACTTTTTTTTCTCTTCAGTTCAAGTTACTTTACTTCTTTCTCTCTCGGATAAAATGTATATTTGGAGTGTCACGATACGCACATAGCCTATATACAGGTTCTCTTCGTAGCTGTTTCAATAGATGTACACGTCAACGCGAAGTGGCGGCTCCTAATAGGCCGTGGAATGTGGTGTGCAAGTGCGCATGACTTTACGTGAAAGAATGATGCATGCGGCACACAGATTTCTCCTTTGAATATATCCATAAAGTTGATAAAACCTTGAGTAAAAAATTAAGGTTAAATACTATGAAATTCGTGAGGGGTAAACGGCGTGAAGGATACGGTATAAATTTATCACTATATAGATGGTCAATTTTCTTCATTAACAATGCGTATGATTTTCTTTCGTTTCAATAACAACGCGTAGTTTTCTGTCGTCACAATTAAAAACGTGATGGGTAGTATAGAGTGTTTGTTCTGGAGGTAAACATGCACGCACACTCAAAACTATGTCATCAGGAAATTGTGTAAGATTGTCAAGACTACAGTTTTTGATATGTCACCACTTTATTTCCATTTGTGTACTGCGCCAAGACAACCCAATAAAAATGAACCATTAAGAATAAAGCTATTCATATTGAAATTAAGTAAACATGATTTTAAAACGTTTTTCAACAAATATCTAGTACTCGTGATTGCAGATTGGTCTACGGTTAAAAATCCATATTATAACACGTTTCATTTCCGCTTACACAGTAAAAAAAATAACTAATACAACATATTATGTTTATAAAAGAAGCACCAGAAATTTTTCTCTTCATTGATTAGTATCAATAAGCATTTTTAAAAAGTCCTACCTAATATGGACTGTGACTTCCTAATATGGCGAAAACCAAGGTCCAAATATGGGAGATACGAGCGAGGCGGCGCTCCCTAATATGGGATATTTGCGAGTGCGCATGATCCACGTGATACGTTGAAGATATTGCATCATCTACACTAATTCAATTTCAAGGTTTCTACTAAATCTATCAAAATATCACAAAATATGTGATGGGCACGAGACAAGAATGCCTTGTCCTTGAGTATACATCGGGTATAGATCATGGGCTTAACAGAAGGGCGGGGAGATCTCTCAGGTGCGTCATAATCTGAAACTGTGTGTGTTTGGGGTAACATGCACTGGCCTGTGACCAGTGATTTCCCAGGAGGAGGGTGGATATCTTGAACCATCAATTTAAGTATATTTTGATTCCTCGAATACGTGAGACTGAGTTAAGGAAAGAGATATGTCCCCCCCCCCCCTCTCAAATACCTATATCAGGGGTCAGCTACCGCTTGTTTCCGGGTTAATTTTTTTAACTTTAATAATGCTGAACACAGTGGCGTAGCTAGGTTTGAAATATTTGTAAACAGGGGGTCTGGGGGACGGCAGCCCCGCAGAAGCTGAGGACATTTTTCGTAATATGTAATAAAAATTTAACGACAATATTTGTAAGCACGTGCATACGGTGCTACTGTGTAGCTACGCCACTGGAACATATCCGGATCTTTTGCCTGTATATGCACACATACCACTAGTTAGAATAATATAACTGTGTCTCGGGACAGGCCCGGGTCCGTAGGACATTATCATTTTAACGATAGAACATTCTATCTAACATACCACGTTCAGTGCTGTTAAACATGAGAGTGATGCATGACAAAATTTAGAACGAACTCGCACGTTAATGTTACACAGTACAAAAGTTCTAATTTGGAACATAAAGAAATTGACTCCATTAGACCATTTAAAGTACATGGTTTTGAGTAAGACAAATAAAGAAGATAAAAAGCGTGCGTTATCTATGATGAATTACCATGAATTAAAAAGTAATCTGCATGAAGTTACGTAATATGCGCATGTTGCATATGGCTTCAACAATTCACGAATAGAAATTATGTAAATGCTGCTCTCTTTGTTTCTAATTTTTCTGATCAATATCGGGAAGTCCCAATCATAGGTAATCATTTCCGATTAAATACCATATCAAGAAGCATAACTCTTACAATCTCTTTCTCTCTCTCTCTCTCCCTCTGGATGATGAGACCTGTTTATTGAGGACGTCCTCACAATGTCCAGTGGCGTCCCCCCCCCCCCCCTAAAATTTTCAAATTTAAGGTAAATCGTGATATCTTGTTTAGAAAAATGTACTAAACGATAAAAGAAGCAATAATTTCTTCCATTCTCGGAGAAATAAATGACAAAATCTCTTGATTTCTTCAATTACTTTATTGGGAGAACTTAATTTTTCCAAAACCCCTTAAAATTTGCGTCATTTTATTAATTTCACCTTACACAAAATGATGGAAAATATTACAAATGACTAAATAGAAGACATATTTAATATTTCAAACACTATAAAATCTGTAAAATCCAGGAGCTTCCGGGGGCTTCGCCCCATGGGTCCCCACCAGGGCTTTGCCATGGACCCACTGGGGGCCGCCCCTGCCTCATAAAGTGCCCCCCCCCCCGTAACCGCAATTCCTGGACCCGCCCCTGATGTCTAGAAGAGAATCCACGGTTATGTTATTGTAAAGGCAAAAAAGTACTGTGTTATGTATAGCTATAGGGACACCTATAAAATGTACTGTGTTATGTATAGCTATAGGGACACCTATAAAATGTACTGTGTTAGGTATAACTATAGGGACACCTATAAAATGTACTGTGTTATGTATAGCTATAGGGACATCTATAAAATGTACTGTGTTATGTATAGCTATAGGGACATCTATAAAATGTACTGTGTTATGTATAGCTATAGGGACATCTATAAAATGTACTGTGTTATGTATAACTATAGGGACACCTATAAAATGTACTGTGTTATGTATAACTATAGGACACCTATAAAATGTACTGTGTTATGTATAACTATAGGGACACCTATAAAATGTACTGTGTTAGGTATAGCTATAGGGACATCTATAAAATGTACTGTGTTAGGTATAGCTATAGGGACATCTATAAAATATACTGTGTTAGGTATAACTATAGGGACATCTATAAAATGTACTGTGTTATGTATAACTATAGGACACCTATAAAATGTACTGTGTTAGGTATAGTTATAGGACACCTATAAAATGTACTGTGTTAGGTATAACTATAGGACACCTATAAAATGTACTGTGTTATGTATAGCTATAGGACATCTATAAAATGTACTGTGTTATGTATAACTATAGGACACCTATAAAATGTACTGTGTTAGGTATAACTATAGGGACAACTATAAAATGTACTGTGTTATGTATAGTTATAGGACACCTATAAAATGTACTGTGTTAGGTATAGCTATAGGACACCTATAAAATGTACTGTGTTATGTATAACTATAGGGACACCTATAAAATGTACTGTGTTAGGTATAGCTATAGGGACATCTATAAAATGTACTGTGTTATGTATAGCTATAGGGACATCTATAAAATGTACTGTGTTATGTATAACTATAGGGACACCTATAAAATGTACTGTGTTATGTATAACTATAGGACACCTATAAAATGTACTGTGTTATGTATAGTTATAGGACACCTATAAAATGTACTGTGTTAGGTATAACTATAGGACATCTATACAATGTACTGTGTTAGGTATAGATATCGGACACCTATAAAATGTACTGTGTTATGTATAACTATAGGGACATCTATAAAATGTACTGTGTTAGGTATAACTATAGGACACCTATAAAATGTACTGTGTTATGTATAGCTATAGGACATCTATAAAATGTACTGTGTTATGTATAACTATAGGACACCTATAAAATGTACTGTGTTAGGTATAGCTATAGGGACATCTATAAAATGTACTGTGTTATGTATAGCTATAGGGACACCTATAAAATGTACTGTGTTAGGTATAGCTATAGGGACACCTATAAAATGTACTGTGTTAGGTATAACTATAGGGACAACTATAAAATGTACTGTGTTATGTATAACTATAGGGACACCTATAAAATGTACTGTGTTATGTATAGTTATAGGACACCTATAAAATGTACTGTGTTAGGTATAACTATAGGACATCTATAAAATGTACTGTGTTAGGTATAGCTATAGGGACATCTATAAAATGTACTGTGTTAGGTATAACTATAGGGACATCTATAAAATGTACTGTGTTATGTATAGTTATAGGACACCTATAAAATGTACTGTGTTAGGTATAGCTATAGGGACATCTATAAAATGTACTGTGTTATGTATAACTATAGGGACATCTATAAAATGTACTGTGTTATGTATAACTATAGGGACACCTATAAAATGTACTGTGTTATGTATAACTATAGGGACATCTATAAAATGTACTGTGTTAGGTATAGCTATAGGACATCTATAAAATGTACTGTGTTATGTATAACTATAGGGACATCTATAAAATGTACTGTGTTAGGTATAACTATAGGGACATCTATAAAATGTACTGTGTTATGTATAACTATAGGGACATCTATAAAATGTACTGTGTTATGTATAACTATAGGACACCTATAAAATATACTGTGTTAGGTATAGCTATAGGACATCTATAAAATGTACTGTGTTAGGTATAGCTATAGGGACATCTATAAAATGTACTGTGTTATGTATAGCTATAGGACACCTATAAAATGTACTGTGTTAGGTATAACTATAGGGACATCTATAAAATGTACTGTGTTAGGTATAACTATAGGGACACCTATAAAATGTACTGTGTTATGTATAACTATAGGGACACCTATAAAATGTACTGTGTTAGGTATAACTATAGGACACCTATAAAATGTACTGTGTTATGTATAGTTATAGGACACCTATAAAATGTACTGTGTTAGGTATAGTTAGGGACACCTATAAAATGTACTGTGTTAGGTATAGTTATAGGACATCTATAAAATGTACTGTGTTATGTATAACTATAGGGACACCTATAAAATGTACTGTGTTATGTATAGCTATAGGGACATCTATAAAATGTACTGTGTTAGGTATAACTATAGGGACACCTATAAAATGTGCTGTGTTAGGTATAACTATAGGACAACTATAAAATGTACTGTGTTAGGTATAGATATAGGGACACCTATAAAATGTACTGTGTTATGTATAACTATAGGGACACCTATAAAATGTACTGTGTTAGGTATAACTATAGGACACCTATAAAATGTACTGTGTTATGTATAGTTATAGGACACCTATAAAATGTACTGTGTTAGGTATAGTTAGGGACACCTATAAAATGTACTGTGTTAGGTATAGTTATAGGACACCTATAAAATGTACTGTGTTAGGTATAGTTAGGGACACCTATAAAATGTACTGTGTTAGGTATAGTTATAGGACATCTATAAAATGTACTGTGTTATGTATAGATATAGGACACCTATAAAATGTACTGTGTTAAGTATAGATATAGGACACCTATAAAATGTACTGTGTTAGGTATAGCTATAGGACACCTATAAAATGTACTGTGTTAGGTATAGCTATAGGACATCTATAAAATGTACTGTGTTATGTATAACTATAGGGACATCTATAAAATGTACTGTGTTAGGTATAACTATAGGACATCTATAAAATGTACTGTGTTATGTATAACTATAGGACACCTATAAAATGTACTGTGTTAGGTATAGCTATAGGACACCTATAAAATGTACTGTGTTAGGTATAGTTATAGGGACATCTATAAAATGTACTGTGTTAGGTATAGTTATAGGACATCTATAAAATGTACTGTGTTAGGTATAGCTATAGGGACATCTATAAAATGTACTGTGTTATGTATAACTATAGGGACACCTATAAAATGTACTGTGTTATGTATAACTATAGGGACACCTATAAAATGTACTGTGTTAGGTATAACTATAGGACATCTATAAAATGTACTGTGTTAGGTATAGCTATAGGACACCTATAAAATGTACTGTGTTAGGTATAACTATAGGGACACCTATAAAATGTACTGTGTTAGGTATAACTATAGGACATCTATAAAATGTACTGTGTTAGGTATAACTATAGGACATCTATAAAATGTACTGTTATGTATAACTATAGGACATCTATAAAATGTACTGTGTTATGTATAGCTATAGGACACCTACAAAATGTACTGTGTTAGGTATAACTATAGGGACACCTATAAAATGTACTGTGTTATGTATAGCTATAGGGACATCTATAAAATGTACTGTGTTAGGTATAACTATAGGACATCTATAAAATGTACTGTGTTAGGTATAACTATAGGACACCTATAAAATGTACTGTGTTAGGTATAACTATAGGGACACCTATAAAATGTACTGTGTTATGTATAGCTATAGGGACATCTATAAAATGTACTGTGTTAGGTATAACTATAGGACATCTATAAAATGTACTGTGCTATGTATAGCTATAGGACACCTATAAAATGTACTGTGTTAGGTATAGTTATAGGGACATCTATAAAATGTACTGTGTTAGGTATAGCTATAGGGACATCTATAAAATGTACTGTGTTAGGTATAGCTATAGGGACATCTATAAAATGTACTGTGTTAGGTATAACTATAGGACACCTATAAAATGTACTGTGTTAGGTATAGCTATAGGGACACCTATAAAATGTACTGTGTTAGGTATAGCTATAGGGACATCTATAAAATGTACTGTGTTAGGTATAGCTATAGGGACATCTATAAAATGTACTGTGTTAGGTATAACTATAGGGACATCTATAAAATGTACTGTGTTAGGTATAGCTATAGGGACATCTATAAAATGTACTGTGTTAGGTATAACTATAGGGACATCTATAAAATGTACTGTGTTAGGTATAACTATAGGGACATCTATAAAATGTACTGTGTTAGGTATAGCTATAGGGACATCTATAAAATGTACTGTGTTAGGTATAACTATAGGGACATCTATAAAATGTACTGTGTTAGGTATAGCTATAGGGACATCTATAAAATGTACTGTGTTAGGTATAACTATAGGGACATCTATAAAATGTACTGTGTTATGTATAACTATAGGGACATCTATAAAATGTACTGTGTTAGGTATAACTATAGGGACATCTATAAAATGTACTGTGTTATGTATAGTTATAGGACACCTATAAAATGTACTGTGTTAGGTATAGCTATAGGACATCTATAAAATGTACTGTGTTAGGTATAACTATAGGGACATCTATAAAATGTACTGTGTTATGTATAACTATAGGGACATCTATAAAATGTACTGTGTTAGGTATAACTATAGGGACACCTATAAAATGTACTGTGTTAGGTATAGCTATAGGACATCTATACAATGTACTGTGTTATGTATAACTATAGGGACATCTATAAAATGTACTGTGTTAGGTATAACTATAGGGACATCTATAAAATGTACTGTGTTAAGTATAGCTATAGGGACACCTATAAAATGTACTGTGTTAGGTATAGTTAGGGACACCTATAAAATGTACTGTGTTAGGTATAGCTATAGGACACCAATAAAATGTACTGTGTTAGGTATAGTTATAGGACACCTATAAAATGTACTGTGTGAGGTATAACTATAGGACACCTATAAAATGTACTGTGTTAGGTATAGCTATAGGGACATCTATAAAATGTACTGTGTTATGTATAACTATAGGGACACCTATAAAATGTACTGTGTTAGGTATAAATAGGGACACCTATAAAATGTACTGTGCTAGGTATAGCTATAGGACATCTATAAAATGTACTGTGTTAGGTATAACTATAGGGACATCTATAAAATGTACTGTGTTATGTATAGCTATAGGGACATCTATAAAATGTACTGTGTTAGGTATAACTATAGGGACATCTATAAAATGTACTGTGTTAGGTATAACTATAGGGACATCTATAAAATGTACTGTGTTAGGTATAGCTATAGGACAACTATAAAATGTACTGTGTTAGGTATAACTATAGGGACACCTATAAAATGTACTGTGTTAGGTATAGTTATAGGACACCTATAAAATGTACTGTGTTATGTATAGCTATAGGGACACCTATAAAATGTACTGTGTTAGGTATAGCTATAGGGACATCTATAAAATGTACTGTGTTAAGTATAACTATAGGACATCTATAAAATGTACTGTGTTAGGTATAGCTATAGGACATCTATAAAATGTACTGTGTTAGGTATAGCTATAGGGACACCTATAAAATGTACTGTGTTAGGTATAACTATAGGACACCTATAAAATATACTGTGTTAGGTATAGCTATAGGACATCTATAAAATGTACTGTGTTAGGTATAGCTATAGGACACCTATAAAATGTACTGTGTTATGTATAACTATAGGGACACCTATAAAATGTACTGTGTTAGGTATAACTATAGGACACCTATAAAATGTACTGTGTTATGTATAGTTATAGGACACCTATAAAATGTACTGTGTTAGGTATAGTTAGGGACACCTATAAAATGTACTGTGTTAGGTATAGTTATAGGACATCTATAAAATGTACTGTGTTATGTATAACTATAGGGACACCTATAAAATGTACTGTGTTATGTATAACTATAGGGACACCTATAAAATGTACTGTGTTAGGTATAACTATAGGACACCTATAAAATGTACTGTGTTAGGTATAGCTATAGGGACACCTATAAAATGTACTGTGTTATGTATAACTATAGGGACACCTATAAAATGTACTGTGTTAGGTATAACTATAGGACACCTATAAAATGTACTGTGTTATGTATAGTTATAGGACACCTATAAAATGTACTGTGTTAGGTATAGTTAGGGACACCTATAAAATGTACTGTGTTAGGTATAGTTATAGGACACCTATAAAATGTACTGTGTTAGGTATAGTTAGGGACACCTATAAAATGTACTGTGTTAGGTATAGTTATAGGACATCTATAAAATGTACTGTGTTATGTATAGATATAGGACACCTATAAAATGTACTGTGTTAAGTATAGATATAGGACACCTATAAAATGTACTGTGTTAGGTATAGCTATAGGACATCTATAAAATGTACTGTGTTAGGTATAACTATAGGGACACCTATAAAATGTACTGTGTTAGGTATAGCTATAGGACATCTATACAATGTACTGTGTTATGTATAACTATAGGGACATCTATAAAATGTACTGTGTTAGGTATAACTATAGGGACATCTATAAAATGTACTGTGTTAAGTATAGCTATAGGGACACCTATAAAATGTACTGTGTTAGGTATAGTTAGGGACACCTATAAAATGTACTGTGTTAGGTATAGCTATAGGACACCAATAAAATGTACTGTGTTAGGTATAGTTATAGGACACCTATAAAATGTACTGTGTTAGGTATAACTATAGGGACACCTATAAAATGTACTGTGTTATGTATAACTATAGGGACACCTATAAAATGTACTGTGTTAGGTATAACTATAGGACACCTATAAAATGTACTGTGTTATGTATAGTTATAGGACACCTATAAAATGTACTGTGTTAGGTATAGTTAGGGACACCTATAAAATGTACTGTGTTAGGTATAGTTATAGGACACCTATAAAATGTACTGTGTTAGGTATAGTTAGGGACACCTATAAAATGTACTGTGTTAGGTATAGTTATAGGACATCTATAAAATGTACTGTGTTATGTATAGATATAGGACACCTATAAAATGTACTGTGTTAAGTATAGATATAGGACACCTATAAAATGTACTGTGTTAGGTATAGCTATAGGACATCTATAAAATGTACTGTGTTAGGTATAACTATAGGGACACCTATAAAATGTACTGTGTTAGGTATAGCTATAGGACATCTATACAATGTACTGTGTTATGTATAACTATAGGGACATCTATAAAATGTACTGTGTTAGGTATAACTATAGGGACATCTATAAAATGTACTGTGTTAAGTATAGCTATAGGGACACCTATAAAATGTACTGTGTTAGGTATAGTTAGGGACACCTATAAAATGTACTGTGTTAGGTATAGCTATAGGACACCAATAAAATGTACTGTGTTAGGTATAGTTATAGGACACCTATAAAATGTACTGTGTTAGGTATAACTATAGGACACCTATAAAATGTACTGTGTTAGGTATAACTATAGGGACATCTATAAAATGTACTGTGTTAGGTATAACTATAGGACACCTATAAAATGTACTGTGTTATGTATAACTATAGGGACATCTATAAAATGTACTGTGTTATGTATAACTATAGGACACCTATAAAATGTACTGTGTTATGTATAACTATAGGGACATCTATAAAATGTACTGTTTTAGGTATAACTATAGGGACACCTATAAAATGTACTGTGTTATGTATAGCTATAGGACATCTATAAAATGTACTGTGTTAGGTATAGCTATAGGACACCTATAAAATGTACTGTGTTATGTATAGTTATAGGACACCTATAAAATGTACTGTGTTAGGTATAGCTATAGGACACCTATAAAATGTACTGTGTTATGTATAGTTATAGGACATCTATAAAATGTACTGTGTTATGTATAACTATAGGGACATCTATAAAATGTACTGTGTTAGGTATAGCTATAGGGACATCTATAAAATGTACTGTGTTAGGTATAACTATAGGACACCTATAAAATGTACTGTGTTATGTATAGTTATAGGACATCTATAAAATGTACTGTGTTATGTATAGCTATAGGACATCTATAAAATGTACTGTGTTAGGTATAACTATAGGGACACCTATAAAATGTACTGTGTTATGTATAGCTATAGGACACCTATAAAATGTACTGTGTTATGTATAACTATAGGGACATCTATAAAATGTACTGTGTTATGTATAGCTATAGGACACCTATAAAATGTACTGTGTTAGGTATAACTATAGGGACATCTATAAAATGTACTGTGTTATGTATAGCTATAGGGACATCTATAAAATGTACTGTGTTAGGTATAACTATAGGGACATCTATAAAATGTACTGTGTTAGGTATAGCTATAGGGACATCTATAAAATGTACTGTGTTAGGTATAACTATAGGGACATCTATAAAATGTACTGTGTTAGGTATAACTATAGGGACATCTATAAAATGTACTGTGTTAGGTATAGATATAGGGACATCTATAAAATGTACTGTGTTAGGTATAACTATAGGGACATCTATAAAATGTACTATGTTAGGTATAGATATAGGGACATCTATAAAATGTACTGTGTTAGGTATAACTATAGGGACACCTATACAATTAAGTTTAAATTTATCTAACACTCTTTCGAATTGTGAAAAAAAAAATGGTTTCGAGAGCGAATATTAGTGAGAACATGTCCCCACACCACTTGTTCTCACTATCTAATATTTTGTATCTACATCTTTCACATGCTGTGGATCACGTTTTATGGGGACGTAATTGTTAGGATAGAATTTCTCTCTCTCTCTCTCTCTCTCTCTCTCTCTCTCTCTCTCTCTCTAGCCGACCAAAGCTACTAAGTGAGGATACTTATAAAAGTTTATCTAATACTATCTTTCGAATTATGAAAAAAATAAGTTTTTGAGAGGGAATATTAGTAAGGATATGTCCTCACACCACTTGTCCTCACTAAGCTAATATTTTGTGTAGATCTACATCTTTCACATGCTGTAGATCACATTTATGAGGACGTAATTGTGAGGACATTATCTTTATCCTCATAGTGCAATTCTGTCCTCACAACTTCTGTCCATTGGTTGAAATTTGTCCTCATTTTACACGTTTTACTGCCGCCCCCCCCCCCCCCCCCCCCGGCCCTCTCAATAGTTTTTAGACAAATGGAAAAATTTACGACAAGAGATATATAGATATGATGAATAACAAAATATATAATCTGTTTTCTGGTATGAATTAATACCACTAATCATTAGTAGATTTATATATCATTTATTAGATAAATATATTTATATACAGCTTCCACATCAAGTGATCTTATTAAATATCATAGATAGGGTGAGAGTTATCATGCAGGCCAGGTCCCTTAATACAGTAGAAACAATTAATTTGTAATAATTGAGCAGTGGTATAATTATAAGAATCAAGATGCCAATGGTCTGAAGATTGTGCGATTTTAATTTAGAATACATTTATATACTTTTTCATGTGTGGCAGGAGGGGAGAAAAAAAAACAATGGAACAGACCGGAGTTCAAACCTGGGCCCCGTGAATCTCTAGTCAGGTGCTCTCTCAACTGAGCTATATGGCCACCAACGATCGAACCTAGCTGACCGCTACATTCCTCCCTCCTAATGTCTTCGCACCTTGAAAACATCAACCCAGGATCTTCATCCCCTGGCAGGCATTTTCACCTGTCAGTTCCAGGGGCTGGTCTACGGCACCAAATATAATAGAAGGGAGAAATTGCACCGGACCAGACCCAGTATGAGGTCCCCTCCCCCAACGATTTAAGAATTCGAAGATCAGGCATTTTTTTTTTATTTCGGCTGCCCTCACCCCCCCCCCCCTTTGAAAACGATGCTACATTGTACATGCCTGTTGTTTCTAAGAGCAGGGACTGACACTAATTTTAATACCAACCTGTCCCTTCGGACAAGTCAACATGAAATTTAGGTTGTCCGAATGGAAAATGTACTTGTCCGAAACTGACCAACAAAAAACTGTAATGTATATGCATTGCATTCTCATGAGTGTTTTTTTTTATTAATAGTGTTACCCTGGTTTTCTTGTGATCTCCATGTGAAATCATTAATTAATAATAATGTATTGAATGGTTTCAAAACTCCTGTCACTCAGACAGCAATCTATGTATATACATTTTTACCTTAATGTTTGCAGGCAGAACACTTAGTTACAGACAGAAGTTGAGCCATATTTATGTACTTCCAGATCTGCAGCAAATTGTTTTATTTAAGACTATAATGGATCAAATAATCAGAGAATATACCCCTTAAATTCTTTTTAATAAATTATTATTTGATAACCTATTGATAATTTTTCATTTTGGACATGTTTTTCGTAAAAATTATTCAATTTTAACTTCGGAAAAAGTGTTCTATATCTGTTTGTTCACTTCCAAGAATCACGCGACAATAGAGACATCTGATTGGCGCGATTAAAATACACCGTGAAGCTGATTGGTCGATATTAATGAACAATCTAAATTTAGATCAGGGAAAACCAGAAAAACGCCATATTGATTATCAGATTATTTCTATCGACGAGATGTTCTTCAAAAACTTTAAGGACTCTTTTCACGTAGAATTTATTAAAATTTCACGGATACCCTTCATTTATTTTTGGTTGTCCCATCGGACAGGTAAACTACAGAACTTAGTTTTCCGACCACCGTTTTAAGTTGTCCCGGACAATCGGACAGCCGTTAGTGTCAGTCCCTGTTAGAGACAGTATATGTAGGTACAACAGAATTCTAAAAATGATTGTATCAAAGGGGCATTATCTGTAATTTTGTCACCAAAAATTTAATTCAATGAAAATTGCTCTATATCATATTTTCGGTAATAACACCAATATCTAATTATTTCAAACACTTTTTTTTTTTTTTTTTACCTCAAAACAGACACATGAATAAGTGATTTTGGTGATTAAATAATAATTGTTTTGTAAGACTAATTTGCACTATTAAAAGCGGTTATCTAAAGTAGTTTTATAAAATTTCTCTTGAGGTTTTTTCTTCTTTCTTTTTTGAACAAAATGAATAATTTTATTAGTCATTGATATATATTCCTATGCCATTGAGATATTTTGAGAGAAAAAAAAATGGTTACCATCACTTTCATAGCTAATGGCCCTCCGATTCGAAATTAAAAAAAAAAAAATTATCCCTACTCTTACCGGAAGTGACGCCACTAACATCCCCGTTCCCATGTCCCCGGGGAGAGAAAGGTGTTTGACAGATTATTCGCCTAGTGTGACCCCAGGATTCATAGTCTCAACACACTTCGTCCACAAATGACGTACATCTGTGTGCAGTACCTCCGTTATTCTCTATTCCTGTTCGCTACTGTGGTCATGGTTTGATTAAACCTAAATCTAAACATTAATATGACTAATTGTGTCAAAGGCTTGTTGAAAAGGAAACCACATACTCCCATTGTGAACCCGCTTCAACCCAGAAGTCATAGTTCGAAAGAAATTGAATCCAAACTGAAGCACAGGATGTTAAAACTTGACAATCGATCAAGTCCTTGCGTGTGGTTCTTGAGATTTTTAACTGAATAATTTCCTTATTTATACGATATGTACACGTATACCTCTGATGTAAAATTTCAGCCAATTACTGACCCGCTCTAACCCCCAGGAGTCGTGGATTGAATACACTTCTATACCATATGAATGTTTGCATATTATTCTCACCAACTCTACCCTAGAACTTCTTGAGAAGATTTTTAAGGAAGTGTCTTATGTATTCTTTGGTGAGACTTCTGAATGATTTAAAATGTCGTATCTGACACCAAACAATATCATTGAATATAGTGTGCCATATTGTGGAAGCAAGGTCATTTGGTCAAGGTCAGGTCACTAATTCGGAAAACTGCAACGCGGAGAGATTACGTCATACATGTAGCTCACAGAGAGGATACGTATGAACTCAAAGTGTCATGACCTTCAATCATTAAGGAAGTTTGGTCAAGGTCGATAGTGGAACGTTCTAGAATATTCTTTGAAAGGAGATATCAGAATTTTAAAATATTCGAAGATCACATACATGTACTTGGCAAAAAAAAAAAAAAGAATATCGTGTGTCATGATCCTGAACCAAGGTTCATTTGTCCAAAGTTTGCAATAAGCGTGGATTCGTTATAAGCTTAAAAGGTCACACATGGCACACAGTTTATCAATGAGCAGACATGATGTTCTAGCATTAAGTCATGGACATTTAGTCAAGTGGAAGGTGCATTCATTTGATTTGTGTCTTTAAAATGGGAACTAGTTTACGATGGCTCTTTCCTTGAAACCATCTTAGACTATAATGCTTTCATGAGCTAGTGACAGAATGATTGGCATTTGGATATAAGAATAAGAGGGGTCCTCCTTTTGTGAGTGATATTCTTTTCTTGACGTTTCATTGCTAAGGGTTTAGTAGCATTTGAGATTTTACCTGGAAACTATCTCTCACCACCTGGTGACCTCAAAATCAACTGGATCATTCTTAGTCATTAATACTCTTTCTGTGGATCATTCTTAGTCATTAATGCTCTTTCTGTGGATCATTCTTAGTCATTGATACTCTTTCTGTGAAGTCTCGGCCAGTTATATTTTACGATATCATCCAAAACCATGTGGCCAGAGACCGACAGTCACAGACAGACTGACGGACAAGTGGAGGTAAACAAAAAGACGAAAATGAATATTAAAGACTGTAATGAAGAGACGATCTAGACGCTCATAATTGGTGCAGATATTTCTTATGCCCAAATAACATGTCGTGATAATTCCGCAAGATCATTTGGCCAATGAGAAGTTTACTGTAAAACGATACAAAGAATATTGTGTGTCGTAATGGAAGGATATTAGAAGCTTACAAAATAGTGATCTAGATATCCATGACCTTGTATTAAGGTGCATTTGCATAAGTCAATATCATTTGTAAAATAATTAGAAATATTAATTTGCTCCATGCCTAACACTGAGAAGGTGACCAGATAGCAGGTTGTGGTTTTACATGCATTACGGTTATAACAGTAAAATCTGTATAATTGTAACATCTAAGTCACTGATAAAAAAGAAATTTGAAAATTTTGTCTCGGTTCTAATTCTGTGATGAAGAAACGTTAGAGATATGATCTGTTACTTTTATTCACGAAAGTTGACAAGTTCGAAGACACACTCATTGCAAAGTCAATATGCAATTAAGTTTACCTAATTTAGTGATATCTTTACTGTAAAACGATACAAAGAATATTGTGTGTCGTAATGGAAGGATATTAGAAGCTTACAAAATAGTGATCTAGATATCCATATAAAGAAACTGATTCATATCTTTTGAAAAACAAATGATTTTAAACACATTAGACAGTAGATCTTAATCATTATTAGTGAAAAATATTGGGGAAAATCGTGAATCAGTCCAGTTTCAATAGTAAATGTACATGTATTGTATTGTTTATTACCAAAAGCAGTACTGTTTATAGGTTACAAAGAACATATATTACAATTATAACATAAATGAGGAAGACATCAATAAGTTATGATAACGTGACAATTTGTAAATACGAAATAGAACATGCGTCTCAAATTAGAAAGATTCCTAAAATATTCTGACTCCAAATAAAGATATTTTGCTACTCTGGCCTACATGTACCAAAGTCATTATTCTTGTTTATTTTTCATAACATGACATTTATATAGAAAATATCACTAACTATGTGTTGAACAACAAGTAGTTTCTCTAATTAACACATATAAAATCCGGACACAAGAATTTAACACATTGAATTTTTGAAGAGGATAAATGTTGAAAATCAGGAATTTCAGGGTTTTTTGTTTTTTTGTTTTTGTTTTTTACCTATAATTAGGAAAAAATTAGGAACAGCTCAAAATAAGGAACAATAAGACAAATCATGAGTTGCTTGACAGACTGCAAATAATATAAAGAACATGTTTCTTGAAATGTTGAGGATAAACTTCTTTATGGTGTAGCCTCTGATTTCAGTTTAGAAGCTTTATTAAAAAAAATCCCCAAATTACACATAATACCTGTACTTGTATTTGAGTACAGCTGTAATAATTTATATATTGACGGGTTTTCATGATAATACTTATCAATATATGATTTTTAAAGTCTTTTTTATATAAAGGACAAATAAATATAAGGTTATATTCATCTTACTCGGGTATATTAAAATATCTCCCTCTTTCGATTTCCAGCTCACGAGAGGACAATCTAAATTTACTTATAACTAGAATCGGTTTTGTTAATTATATACCTATGCATACTTATGTACCTATACATACAACACTTCGATAAAAAAAGTCACAGAGCGAAACAGCCAAATCACGAAAGAACTGGGCGCTCTCATCACTGGACAGAAAATTTCACAGACACCCCCCACCCCCACCCCCCAATCAATCCATGTTATAAAGCTACATTCGATATTCGTGATAAAACCTTACATACACACACATAAACATTGGTGTAGGGCTGTATCTATATGTGTAGAAACGTTTCCAAAATTGTACATACATGCATGACTCGATCAACTTTACATTTTGAGTAAGTGTCATTTTAAAAACGGCTTGGGGTAATTTATGGAGCGGAGTGGAGTGGAGTTGTGGAGTCATGGAGTGGAGTCAATGAATAAAATTCATGTTTATCATATATAGGATAAACATTTACTAACCACAACACAGGACTTTGATAGAAATGCTTACAAATAAAAGAACATGCATTACTGAAGGAAGAAACTGACCATGATTTTGCAACTCTTAACCAGAAATTAATATAGCATTAGCGTAATTTGACTACTAGCATAAAATAATTGCACTTGAATTATGGCCATGCTAATTATGCAAGATAACTAGCCAAACAATAAGATAAGTTAAAAAAATCATGTAATGTCTTAGCCCCTCTTACACTGCTGTGGAGAGAGGCTAAAACCCTTGCATTTTAATCTGTCTCATGTGCTACCCAATAAAATACTATATTTACTTCTGTCAATTTATCAATAATATTGATATGTTATATATCAATCTATAATTCATAAAAAAAAAAAAAATACTCAGCTATTTTAATAAAAACACATGAATAGGAAATGCCATTGCCAAAGCCATGCAGTGCACAGTGTTAAAATGATGAAGGGATTATCTGGCATAGCAGGTCATAAATCTTTCCTCATTGTTAGCGCTTGTGACAGGAAAATTTTCCTCACAGCTAAGGGGATGAAGGGGCTTTGACAGATGTGTGTGCAACTAAAGTAGAACAAACAGATTGAACCAAATTCCAGCACACCCATTTCTACCGGATGGGGGTGTTGAGAGTTACATTACTCTAAACTAAAGAGTGGCGGTTAGGGGAGAGTTACATTACTCTAAACTAAAGAGTGGCGGTTAGGGGAGAGTTACATTACTCTAAACTAAAGAGTGGCGGTTAGGGGAGAGTTACATTACTCTAAACTAAAGAGTGGCGGTTAGGGGAGAGTTACATTACTCTAAACTAAAGAGTGGCGGTTGGGGGATACATGTGATACTGATAATAATGCACAGAGACACCTCTCCATGACTCCACGACTCCACTCCGCTCCACTCCATAAATTACCCACAGTATATTGCAAGGAGCTTGATTTATTAAAGACTCGCAAAATGATTCTAAAAAATGAATTGTTAACAAAAATGATTTTAGAATTTAGCACTGTATGCAATGCTGGTATTAAGTTAAAGTTAAGTTCATGCACAGTGTCTAAACTACAAATATCATCAAGTTTAACACCCTTACGAACACAAGCATTGTGGTCACACACTCTCTTGACCGAAATCGCTGTGTCAAGTGATCAGTTTTAGTAGAAATTAATCTAAAACGCCTGCTGGTCTCGATCCAGCGATACACTGATCAGTCGACACGTTAAACCACCGAGCTACTCAGCTAGGCAATGAAATTTAAACGGATAGACAAATATTGCTGATTTTTATATTTCCATTCATGCTTAAAGTATACCTCCTTAACTGAGGAATCCAGTGATGTAAATACAATCTAAATTTGAAATTTTTCTGTCTCTTTTAAAACATTTACAAAAGCAGAGACCAACCGTGTTTTGCTCCCAGACCCACCCACCCACCCACCCCCCCCCCCCACCCACCCCAAAAAAACCACACATATTGTTTCACATCAGAAAGTTAATTTGGAGATATAATACTTGTTTGTCTTTTGTGGATCCAAGACTGTACCTTGTTGTTATAAATAATGAAGGAAGCTCAGTGGCGGATTTAAGGGGGGCACAGCCGACGTGCACCCCCACCCCCTAAAATCTTCAACTTTAAGGTAAAATTGTCCCCTCTTGTTTAGAAATTTGTAAACGATAAAAGAAGCAATAATTTCTTCCACTCTCGGAGAAATAAATGACAAAATGTTTTGATTTATTGAATTAATTTTATTGGGAGAACTTACATTTTTCCCAAAACCCCTTAAAATTTGCGTCATTTTATTAATTTAACCTTATTGAAAATGACAGAAAATAGTAAAAATGACTACTCAGGAGACATATTTCAAGCCCTATAAATCTGTAAAATCCAGGAGCTTTCGGGGGCTTCGCTCCCTGGGTCCCCTCCAGGGCCTTGTCCTGGACCCACTGAGGACCTCAGGGCGGACGCCAGACCCCCTACCTCATAAAGTTGCGCCTCCTAAACGTAATTCCTGGATCCGTCCCTGGAGTTTGAATTGAACATTGATAAGAAAGGTCAACTTATCACAAAACTGGTGACGTTAATAGTTCCCTGCTGTTGATTTCTCTATGTATATAGTGGGATATGTTAAGATCCAAATCGTTTATTAACTCGATTGAAGGAATATCAGGTCTAATGCTTAGTTTATTCTAATGAAAGGTGAATATAACGAACAGTGATCAATCTCATAAAGGAATAAAAGATAGAGGGTTGGGCAATCACGGACCCCTGGATACACCAAAGGCGGAATCAGGTGCCTCGGAGGAGTAAGCATCCCGTGTCGACCGTTCGCACCCGCCGTGAGCGCTATATTTTGATCAGTAAACGAAGTAATCCGAACTCAAATCAGTGTGCCAAGAACGGCCGAACAGTCGGTATGAAATAAGTCAAACAGCATTTGACCTAATGATAGGTTGTATTGGCACACTAGATCGTTATAACGACCGATATGTGACGAGATTATGTAATCTGCTCCTCAGTGTTCTAGTTAACTGATTAGTATGTAACAAAGCATGGCAGTTTTCCTGTCATACAATAAAAGTGAGACCTGTTTAACGTGAACACCAATCATCAGCAACATTGTACATCAACATTAACATTGTACACCAACATTAACAGTGTAGATCAACATTAACAGTGTACATCAACATCAACATTGTACTTCAACATTAACATTGTACATCAACATTAACAATGTACATCAACATTAACAGTGTACACCAACATTAACAATGTACATCAACATTAACAATGTACACCAACATTAACAGTGTACATCAACATTAACAGTGTACACCAACATTAACAGTGTACATCAACATTAACAGTGTACATCAACATTAACATTGTACATCAACATTAACAGTGTACATCAACATTAACAATGTACAACAACATTAACAGTGTACATCAACATTAACATTGTACATCAACATTAACAGTGTACATCAACATTAACAGTGTACATCATCATTAACAGTGTACATCAACATTAACAGTGTACACCAACATTAACAATGTACATCAACATTAACAGTGTACATCAACATTAACAATGTACATCAACATTAACATTGTACATCAACATTAACAGTGTACATCAACATTAACAGTGTACATCAACATTAACAGTGTACACCAACATTAACAGTGTACATCAACATTAACAGTGTACATCAACATTAACAATGTACATCAACATTAACATTGTACATCAACATTAACAGTGTACATCAACATTAACATTGTACATCAACATTAACAGTGTACACCAACATTAACAGTGTACATCAACATTAACAGTGTACATCAACATTAACATTGTACATCATCATTAACAGTGTACATCAACATTAACAGTGTACATCAACATTAACAATGTACATCAACATTAACAATGTACATCAACATTAACAGTGTACATCAACATTAACAGTGTACACCAACATTAACAGTGTACATCAACATTAACAGTGTACATCAACATTAACATTGTACATCAACATTGTACATCAACATTAACAGTGTACACCAACATTAACAGTGTACATCAACATTAACAATGTACATCAACATTAACAGTGTACATCAACATTAACAATGTACATCAACATTAACATTGTACATCAACATTAACAGTGTAGATCAACATTAACAGTGTAGATCAACATTAACAGTGTACATCAACATTAACAATGTACATCAACATTAACAATGTACATCAACATTAACAGTGTACATCAACATTAACAGTGTACACCAACATTAACAGTGTACATCAACATTAACAGTGTACATCAACATTAACATTGTACATCAACATTGTACATCAACATTAACAGTGTACACCAACATTAACAGTGTACATCAACATTAACAATGTACATCAACATTAACAGTGTACATCAACATTAACAATGTACATCAACATTAACATTGTACATCAACATTAACAGTGTAGATCAACATTAACAGTGTAGATCAACATTAACAGTGTACATCAACATTAACAATGTACATCAACATTAACAATGTACATCAACATTAACAGTGTACATCAACATTAACAGTGTACACCAACATTAACAGTGTACATCAACATTAACAGTGTACATCAACATTAACATTGTACATCAACATTGTACATCAACATTAACAGTGTACACCAACATTAACAGTGTACATCAACATTAACAATGTACATCAACATTAACAGTGTACATCAACATTAACAGTGTAGATCAACATTAACAGTGTACACCAACATTAACAATGTACATCAACATTAACAGTGTACATCAACATTAACATTGTACATCAACATTAACAGTGTACATCAACATTAACAGTGTACATCAACATTAACAGTGTACAACAACATTAACAGTGTACATCATCATTAACAGTGTACATCAACATTAACAGTGTACATCATCATTAACAATGTACATCAACATTAACAGTGTACATCATCAACAGTGTACAACAACATTAACAGTGTACATCAACATTAACAATGTACATCAACATTAACATTGTACATCAACATTAACAGTGTACATCAACATTAACAGTGTACACCAACATTAACAATGTACATCAACATTAACAGTGTACATCAACATTAACAGTGTACATCAACAGTTTCCATCAACATCAACAGTGTACAACATCAACAGTGTATATCAACAGTGTACATCAACAGCGTACATCAATCAACAGTGTACATCATTAATGTACATTAAATGTGTACAAACAAGAAAGCTATAGAAATATAGACTTGTACGTACCCCAATATCTGTCTCTACTCGCCCACTTTGTGTGGTTACCGAGATACACCGTGAACTTTAACATGCATTGCATTTCCTGTGTTTATTCCATAAGGGGATTGGAAATTTTTTGTCAAGGAATGCGTGTTCCTATAGATAGAACACACGGAAAGATACAACAATACCTGTGCAATACCTTTGCAAATACTTGGTGAGGTTATGTAATTGTGTGCAGTCTAGATTTGAATGATTTCATTTAAACTAGAAATTAAAAAAGTGCAGAACCTAAATATTGAACACATGCATTGGCATGTCAACTCACATATTTCTGCCCCCCAAAAAACCCCCTAAAAACCATGTTTCACACAAAGCATTTATATATACATTGTATACGGTTGATTGTTGTATTAGAATTAATGATGAATGAAAATGAAAGATCACACGAACAAACAAATCGCTAAAAGAAGGACCTGTGTTTGGGCTTGTTAACTTCCAAAAGCGGAGTGGAATATTCCATACTCTGAAGGAGCTATTTAAAACCCGGTGTCGATTAAGCGACCCACTGATTACAAAGTATTTAATTCATTAGAATCCAATTAACCTTTCATAAACCCCACAGTTCAAATTACAGGAAAATAAACAACTGAATTCAGGACAGTACTGGTGAACAGGACGTAAGTTGCAGTATGGATGAGAGGGCCACCATCTTCTTTGGGTGGATTTTTCTGTTGGAGAAAAGCTTATTTTGTGCAATTCTAGGGGCGGTGGTGATGGCACTTTCTTTATTTAGGTGGAAAATGTACCATTGAGGTCACAACCCTCACCCTCTTATTCAAACTGAAGTGTTTGGTCAATCTTAGCGATGAAATGGAGATATGTGGAATTTCAAAGCACTTTTTGTCAAAGACATCGATCGGATCCATCTCAGGATCACCATGATACCTCTAAACCTGTGACTTCTGAATCTCATGACAATGGCTGAGAAGTCAGTTAATTCTCTATGGATACATGCAGGCTTACTAGTCCATCTCTGCTCTCTCGTGCCGCTCACAGCAGAGCGATCGTGGAACTACTCTAATTACATGCCGCTCACAGCAGAGCGATCGTGGAACTACTCTGATTACATGTCGCTCACAGCAGAGCGATCGTGGAACGGTAAACCTGGAATCATTCAGCGATTTCAGAATTGTTATTCTAGAAAGGACAACGGAGATATTACATATTGCGTAAGCAAGCATACATATGTACATTTTATAGGAAACACGTGACAAATTGAAAGGTTTTAGAACAAACATATAATTTTAGAACTAATTGGAGATGGATCATAGACGACATAGTAGAAAGCATAAACACAGAAGTATCTGTGTACATTTAATTAACTGCCTTCTAACTATTTTTATTTTCTAAAACCTGTTTCATTTTGTGCATATTTCAATTTTGCACCATCGCCTACAAAATGGTTACATAAGATTGAATCACATTAAGATACCGACATAGCTATATGAACTACATGTATAGTTTTTCCGACATCAATACATTATACATGATTTATGCAAGAGCGATAGTAAAAAAAAAATTTAAAAATAGAACTGGATTTTTAATACTTGAAGATGCGTATATATTTGGTAGAGAAATCTCTTTAAAATTCAAAGATTCCGGAAAATGAACATGTTTGAAAAATTTACAAGTCATGCGAGGATTATTTTATGTCTATGGCAGCTGTGAATTTAGAACAGAGTGCAAACAAATTAAAATTGCTTGGAAAATGCGAAAACATTGAATTCTGGTAAAAAAAACAAACAACAACAACACACGACCGAGTTCAAGTTGTGCACGGTGTAAGGGCACTTGAAGGAAAAACTGTCATCATCATTTCATTGGAAAGCGCACTTCACCTGTTGAAATCTATTACTTGTTGTACCTGTACCAGGTAACACGAGGTTACTAGATTTATATAATAGATTCCTATACTACAAAAATAACGAATATACGGATATTTGTGTCAAATATATTTTATCATCGAATACATTTAAACATTGTAGATATTTGTGCCAAGTATATTTTATCATCGAATACATTTAAAAAACACTGTATTTTTAAATATAATAATTCAAGGAAAATATTTGTACACATGTTTCAACAGGAATCACAAAATGTCAAGTTGGTTTGTTCCGAGGAATCTCAAAAGTTCATAATTGGTTCCCAAAAGCGTAATGCCGGAGAGCACGTGACAATTCTGAAAATAAAAGTAGACATTGTACAATGGTGCTCCATGTAGATGAATAAATTCAGTCCTTACTCCACAAACTGCAGACCTTTCCAAACCCTTTCTAAATAAGAATTTCAGTTGGATAGATTTAAGTAATAACTGTATTGACATCATTCAGACAAGTTTGATGATCTGCGTCATGTGAGCGTTTATATTCTTCCGTTACGAACATTCTTTGCATATATGGGGTCTGGAGAACTTGATCATTGTGGTCTATAATTTCCCTCATTTGAAAAAAATGAAACTAGCTATTTTTATCTCTAGTAGAACAAAATGAAAGGACAAAACGTTGTTCAAAACTTCGAGAGTAAGTAGTTACTGACAAAAGCAATATGGTGTAGTAAAGTATATCTTTCCAAAAGTTGCCTCCCCATTGGGGCCCATCTAAAAAGCCCTACAGTAACTCCTTATCTTCTCTGAGTGAAAATCATTTCTCTTTCTTATATAATCCAGTTCCTTTATTTCATTTCATGCCAATATGCATTTTATTGCACCAGTGTTATTACATAAAAGCTTCTAAAATATGTTAGTGGTAGAAGTATACCAGAAACGATTTTTGCAAAAATTGAAAATTATCGGAGGAAATTCAGTCCACAATATACCTTATTCAGTTTACCAATTTTTATTAATTTTTCTATGCAAACTGACTAAACAATGATTATAGTTTATGCATAATTATTATGCTGCAAACTAACTCTTCAATATGACAAGCCCTTTTACTATTTATTCGAAAAATAAGATATCTCTTTAAATCAAAGAGATATCTCTTATTTTAAAGAAATATCTCTTTAAAATGAGAGATATCTCTTAATCTTAAGAGATATCTCTTTTACTGTAAGAGATATCTCTTACACTTAGAGAGATATCCCTTTCACTTTAAGAGATATCTCTTTCACTTAGAGAGATATATCTTATACTTTAAGAGATATCTCTTTCACTTAAAAAGATATCTCTTTCACTTAAAGAGATATTTCTCTAAGAATTCCTAGAGAGATATCTCTCAAAGTATAAGAGATATCTCTTTAATCATTGAAAAAGAGATATCTCTCAAAGAGAAAGAGATATCTCTTTTCAATATTTTTATTAGTTTAAATACTTAAGGAATTCTCCCTAAAACGGAAGCCCGCCAAAGCAAATCTTACCATGATGGCTGGGGTGTTGCTAAATCGCGGAACGGAAAATGGAACGGAACGGAAAACGGAAAATATATTATGCAATAATGTTATGAAAAGGTCAACATTTTGCAAAATCAAAACGCTTATTATGAACAAGGGATGCAGAAATTACAGAGAGAACAGAAAGTCATCCTCAGAATCCACCATTTCATATTGATACCTCATACTTATGGAGCATACTATTGCATTATTATGTATTTTTACATGGTGTATTTTGTGGATGATTGTACATGTACCAACAGGCGCTTGCTTAATAATTTGCATAGTAAGTTTTAATAAAAATATCAAGCAAGCGCCTGTTGGCACCATCTTTTTTCCCCGGCTTTGTCATCCCTCCCCCCAGATTTTGACAGTATGTTGTTTCACAAATGAATAAAAAATGAATAAGATAACATACTGAAAAAGACTTGAATTATAATTGAACCCCTTTCAAATTCTATTACTTTATTCTGGCTGGTATCACAAGATAAGATTTTATGAGCCTATCCAATGAATAAAAGGTACCCACAACCCCACCTCCCCCCAACCCCAACCCCCCAACCCCGAAAACAACATTGTAAAAGATAAAATAATTTTTTGAACAATTTCCCCCAAACATAGCCTTTTTAAATCGAACGTACTTTTAATTGAACTACATATGTTTAAGATAACTGAATTTGAATTTGAATTTAGTTCTACACCTGGTACAATATACATTTCTGTATCACATCAAATTTTAAAGCGAATGAGTCCGGTGAAGAAAAAGGTTTTGCCTCAATTGGGATGAATCTATGGGAAAGTTCGTACATTTACCGATATCCTGCGGATTAATGTTGAAACTGAAGAGATACAGCGGGAAAGAAAGATTGAAACAAAACCAATGTTAACTAGGGTGAAGTTTACGACCAATAGTAAGAGGAATTAATAATATAATATATGAAATAGCTAAAAAGCTAACACAGAATTCTATACAAGAATTTAGTTTAAAAATTAACTGCCAGAAGTTCTCCCTATTTAGGATTGGAGTGCTGCGGTTACTAAGTCTCCTGTTAGTTAAAAAATAATAAATCAAACACAAGGTGTTTAACTTGTTGACTAAATAAAATCATGAACTATGTTGTAAGTACACACATACACGGTATTATGTGTAAATACATGTACATGTGCGTTAATGACGTTTTGCCACGGGGGGTTATAAACCACGTGTGTTCTTTTTATTCGCTATCCATAGGTGTCACTGCTCGCTAACACCTCTGTCAATGACGAAAATCAAAATTCTTGTGAAATGCCTTGTAAATTCTTATACTAACGTTTTACTAAATTCGCTTACTCAATTTATGATGCAAAATTTTAAGATAAAGTTGTTTTATCGATTGTAAACAATTCCCAAGTTGTTGATTTTAATCAAAATGACCCCCCCCCCCCGATTTTTACCGTTATCTTATCTACATTAATCATTCCAATTCTTAAATTCCTTTCCGCGTTTTAGCAATACCCTGATGGCTGCAATCCCGCGGGAAGATTTTGCTTTTACCGCATGTCATTGTGAAATGTATACAGGTAACAAAAAAAAAAAAAAAAAAGACAATAAATTGATGAAATATGCAAGCTAGACTAGATTTCGCCTCTCGGCAACTTGACAATGTTACCCCCAACAACCTCTTCAACCTTTCCCGCCATTTGTACACTAGAAGTATTTTGGTTGGTTAAAAAATAGAGTTACATCATTTCAATGACAATGCAACAGGGAGAAGTCAGTATGATCATCGGGGGGAAAATCTAAAGAGATATCTCTTTAGGTTAAAGACATATCTCTTTTTGAAAATTTAAAGAGATATCTCTCTAACTTAAAGAGATATCTCTTTTTACGTCGATAGAGAGATATCTCTTTACGCTAGAGAGATATCTATTTCTCATTGAGAGATATCTCTCTAGCTTTGAGAGATATCTCTCAAAGAGAAAGATATATCTCCCAAGCGTAAAGAGATATCTCTTTTCGTTAAAGAGATATCTCCCTAGCGTAAAAAGATATCTCTCTAACTTACAGAGATATCTCTTTAACCAATAGAGATATCTCTCTTATTTAAAGAGATATCTTATTTTACGAATAAATAGTAAAAGGGCTTGCCATACTTCTATGCAAACTGACAGATTTTTTTTTAATTCAATGTAGTGAATATTTAGTGAAAACTTTCAGAAAAAGAAGTGATGCTTTAAAACTGCAAAAATCATTATAGTTTATTATTCATATGTTGGTATAATACTGATATTGTCCATTTACTTGTGTATACACCTGATTATGTACATGTATGTACTCGTTTCCCCCACATGCTACATCCACATGTAGTTTGCAGTTCATGTAATTTGTAGTTAATGTTGTAAACTTTTTTTTTGAAATTTCCTTCTTTATAAACTGTCTTGCTGTTATGCCCTCTGGGCCCAAAATTGGAATAAACTTATCTTATCTATAGTGATCATGCTACAAATTAAGACAAAATTCTTAATAAATCACAAGTACATACGATTTAAATCTGCTCCATTGGAATTTCTAGATTTTTTAATGGAAAGGTGTGACCTTCAAATGACCTTAACACAAAAAATTAATGAGAACTGCGACACCCACTTTTCTATGTCTCTAGAGAATGTATACATTTTATAGTTGTTGCATCCGAAATACATGTATTACATTTCAACGCATTCAATGAATATGAGAAGAACCCATCCTCGACCACGTCAAAACAAACAATGACCCACTCAGAGTTTGGATTTCTCATGATCATTGTCACGTAGAGTCTGGATTTTTGATGACCATAACCCACGCAGAGTTTGGATTTCTTCATGATATTCCTTTAATATAAGGGAGATATTTCGGTCTTAATGCTTCATTGCACATACTAGTGTAGTCTAGGGATATGATTAATTTCCTTATAACTTGACCTTTTAACCCACAAGTTCACAGGTTAAACATATTTGCTGGTACTCTAATAAAGATATGCGACTTAAAAATCATTGTTCAAATCAATACTGTAAATTGGCCTTGACATCTGCAACTTGACCATATAAAATCTAAATTGCAATTGAAGATGTCTTTATAGGACTTTGACCTTTGCATCAAAGTTAATTTGTAAATTCTTAAACCAGAGTTCTACAGCTTTAAAAACAGCATCCAAGTTGGGATTCGTCCCAGTGTGGCTTTAAATAACCTTTATGGTACCTTCACACTCACAGATTTTTCTTACGGATCCTTACGTATTCCACAAATCCGTAAAAGTACACGGATTGTTACGATTTAGACCCTTTAAAGAGCTGTTTAAGAACGTTTTAAGAGTATTTACGGGCCATTTACGGTTTATTACGAGTTCTTGTGATACATTTACGGCACACATTTACGATTTGTTCCGAGTGAACACAGATAAATACGAGCAATTCACGACATTTTACGAGCTTTTTAGGGATTGTTACGAGTATATTACGGGAATTTATGATTTAGCTTAGCTTTTACGTGTAAATCACGACCTGTTAACGTGTTGATAACGTGCTGTTACGAATAGTTAAGAATTAGTTACGATTGTTTACGTTTTTGACTCAAAAGTGTTCGCAATTGGCTTTGTATCATCATTCGACAACTGACATTACTTGTAACAACATTATAGGGTTATTGAACTTATATAGGTGAATACAGCCAACGAGTGCCAATATTCACCTATATAAGTCCAATAACCCTTTTATTATATAGCTAAAGTATTTAGTTGTTAAACTACTAGATATTAATACCTTATTTTGTTTACTAAATCCACATAACCTTGTATCTACAAAACAAACCTGTCTATACATCAGAGAATGTTTTAATGTTAGAAATAAGTTTTCAACAGTTTGATATTTTGTAATGTATCAATATATATGTGTATCTATGTATGGCTAACAACACATTCTTATATAATGTGCTCTAGTGCCAATAAAGAATTGAATTGAATTGAATTGAATATTCCTTTTCACTCAAACTACTCCAAAATAGACGAGAATCCATCAATATTGGCAGTGTGCAATAACAGCATGCATTTCTTAACTGTTCAATATTTAACCCGTCATTAATGCATGAAGCAAACTGATTTTGTAAATGGGGACATCATAATTTATGTCCAGTAAAACATTTTGCTTAAGTAAATATCAAATACCGGCTCTGTCAGATTCGGAGGACCGTCGTCTGCCATTTTGGCTTGTTTACGTCGTTACGGTAACGTCAATATTGAACGCTCATACTCGGAATGTTTCGGGAGTATACAATTTACGCAATACAATGTTAGCAATGTTAGCGTTCAATAAATTCTCAGGATATTGAACGCTAACATTCTCTAGATTTTCTGGGGTTATTTACGGGAAATTAAATCCGTGGACAATCGTGATTTTTATTTTTTGACATGTCAAAAAATCCCTCCCCCACTCTTTCACGGATCCTTACGAGTGTGTGCGAGTTGTGACGAGTTATTAACGGATACTGACGAGTGATTTATGAATGCTTACGATTGACTACGAGTCGGAGATCCGTAAGGACTCGTAAGAAAAATTCGTGAGTGTGAAGGTGGTATTAAGGATTTAAACTCTGATAACGATACAGGAGTTCGTCCTGTGCTAAGGCTTGGGGTTACTGTCCAAACCCGTGTTCAGCTACCCAGCCCTCATCAAATCTATACGGACCTCACAGTATGCCTTTACCTTCTTCATCCAATGAGCCGTTTTCGTTGATATCGGCGTCCTTAATGAACTGCTGGGCTGTACGCAGGGCGTTGCTCTCACTAAGGTTAATGAAATACGTAAAGAAATTTTCTATTTCTTCTCCAGTCAGTTCCCTGTCGTCGTCACTGTCACCGAAGTCCATCATTACAGCCTTTAATTTATCCATCCCCATTGATCGCTGAAACGAAACGAGAATTGGTCTAGTAACAGAAACAAAATCTTTAAAAAAACAACACACAACATAGTGTTACGCGGGTTTCGAGATACGCCTGAGTTATTTCCCTTTGAAGAACTCTCGCACATAGTAAGGCGCGAAACAACTTGTTTACATGCGGGAGTGGGACGAATATTCATAACTGTATAAGTGAATGTGTTCAGTAAGTTTGAATAAATTCTCATCCGCAGTTTCATCACCAAAATTCGACTGATATAGAAACTAAGTAAATGATTAAGTATTCAGGGAGCAATTAAATACATTGGATTCTTACTATATCATGTTATTTCATGTTATTTCGTTGCTCATTCGTTTCATATCTAGGTTATTACTTGCAAATATGACATTGTTTTTATGATTCCACTTTAGTAACACATTTCTTTTCATAATATTTTGTATTTCCTACAGTTACTTAGTTAAAGAGAAGCCGCTTTTAATACATTGTATCATCTTCCTCACTGACTGTACCCACATCATTTAAAGTTCCACTATATGTACCTCCGTACCTCCTTGACAGAAGAGCTCTCATCTCGAAACAGGCGTAACCATAGTCAATAGAGTATTCTAGACTTATATTTGATTATGCATTACACTTTCTCTCCGATATACCAGAACTAACTATGTTTTAAAACAATTCCAATCCAAAACCCCAGTGATGCTGAAATATGGGAGTAGCCGGAATACAGCTGAAAAATCTCTCTCTCTCTCTCTCTCTCTCTCTCTCTCTCTCTCTCTCTCTCTCTCTCTCAAATATTTTGGTCACGAAATTACAGAGTATCAAATCATTTTAAATCCAGTAGGCAAGAGTATGATGTTTCTGTGAACTTTTGAACTCGGCTTCTTTCTATATTTTTGTCACTTATCCGAAGTAGACATTTTACTTAAGTAACTTAAACAGTTCCCCGCGTGGACTATAAATTAAAGTGGATTTTTGTTCTAAAAGCTCTGTGTGAAATGATTCATGTAGATCTCAGGTTCTGATAAGTAGGATTGAATCCTACTTAAGGATGCATTTGTCCTTCGGAGAGGTCACATAACTTATATCTCTGCTTCTGCAACCTAAGGTCATCGCCACGTGTTCCGGGGTCTTTTTATAAAAATTGTCATCAACAACAAAACCGTCGATGAAATAACATCAAATATGAACAATTATGGGCAACAA
The DNA here is from genome assembly GCF_947568905.1 of Ostrea edulis. Classification (NCBI taxonomy): domain Eukaryota; kingdom Metazoa; phylum Mollusca; class Bivalvia; order Ostreida; family Ostreidae; genus Ostrea; species Ostrea edulis. The sequence continues at coordinate 2,195,658 of NC_079165.1, forward strand.
TTGATTTTCATTGCACTAATTCTTACGACTGACATTCCTACAGATAGACAAACAAACAGACAATAATTGTGTTGAAAATAAAAAAAAAATTAAATATTACGTTAATATGACATAATTTTTGTGACGTTTATGTATAGTTTACATGTTTTGTTAACTTTTACACTTAATTCTTTCATGTTTCTTGCATAGAAAAAAATATGAGCGCAGTAATATAAAAATGAACGCCATAGTATAAAAGTGATTTCTAGCATCAGAAACAGTTAAAAAGACAAGACATAAACCGAAGGACGACTCCTGCAGAAACTCTGGCTCCCGCCATGTCTTAACCGTTGTCTCACACTCTAAGCTGATAGAAAATAGCCGCTTACCCTCAGTACAGTGTGGATTAGTTCTGCTTGTATTGCGGACCACGTGACACAAACAACGACGATAATGGCGGTTATCTTCATTCTCTGAAAGAAAGCACGCTGTGAAACACTAGAACATTGCCATATATAGATGTAGACTAAACGTAATAGAATACAATCAGCGATAAATGGTGAAGTTCAATCCCGTAAAAAATACAACATTATAAGAGTGGGGCAAACACGGACCCCTAGACACACTGGAGGTGAGACCAGGGACACATTTTACAAAAGGAACTTACGACTAAAACCAAAATATTTTTTTTTTGCAAATTTATTTTGTTCTTTTTGTTGATCAAATTGCGACATTAATGTGAAGAAGAATCATTTTATATAAGCATAACCACACAAAATTGATTGGGTTGACAAGTTTTTAGAAGTATGTAACATTGTGCGTTCCGGTTTTGTTAAATAGAGTTCGTGTGCTGATCAGGAGTAAGCATCCCTTTTGACCGGGGTCATATCCGCCGTGAGCCCTATATCTTGATCAGGTGTATGGAGCAATCCGTATGTAAAGAACGGCCTAACAAACGGCACGAAACACCTCAGACAACATTTAAGGCTTATTTAAAGCCAATTATTCACATTTATCTTCTTGTAACCAAGCATGAATGGATACATTGTCTAATTCAACATTTGTCATGGCCATCTTTATTATGAAGAAGAAAAAACCCAGTCGCAATAGCTTAGTGGTTAGTGCGCTTGTGTCGTAACCGGAAGTCCCGAGTTCGATTTTCAGTTCCGGCGCCGCGTCTAACTTAGACGTTTGACATAGGTAGTGGCTGTTACTTCATCAATTGGTAATTAAGTCGGTGTAAAGTTCTCCAATGGGACGTCAAACATACAAACAATTAAAAATAAAAAACAAAAACAAAGATTGCTTGTCATTAGACAACGTGTCAAGACCAAGAACCAGTCATTTGACCAAGATTTCTAGTTGTCATACTTAGGTTTGTAATCCGCACGTTTTCCACACAATGGCACTACTCGTGTGTCGTATGTTGCATGATCACTCGAGATACGGGCGAATGTGGGTAACATTAAAAAAGCATTGCATAATATTTTGACACGCGGAAAATTCTTGTTTATTTGCAAAACCAATTTCCGTATGTACGACAGATGCAGACACAAATTAAAGTCCATGACTTTCAAATCGATATCTATAAGATATCTATAATCTATAAGATAAAATTGATATATATATAAGATATAATTGATATTTATAAGATATAATTGATATATATAAGATATAATTGATATTTATAAGATATGATTGATATTTATAAGATATGATTGGTATCTATAAGATATAATGATACCTTTAAGTGAATAAAATTTACATTGTGATTAGTATCCAAGAAATACATGTAGTAAACAACCTCAGAATGTATTCACAATTTATTATTGACTTTTTTATCCTCAAATTATGGTCATGTATGTAATCTGTGGGTTAGTCCCTCCAATTTAATGCAGTCAAACTATTTTAGGACTTAATTAAGGACTCCTGACACATACAAACAATGGATGCATGTGTTGATGTACATTTTATTTTCACATCGTTTGGTTGTACATGTAATAAGTACAAATATATGAATTTCTATAAAAAATAAATAAATAATAAAATAAGGGGCTTGTAAATTTTCTATGATGATCAAATTTGAAATATATTACCCCTTCCAATATAACTCTATGCACATTTTCCCCACTGTTTTGAACTTAATTGAGAAAAAATGGGAATAAATAACTGTACATGCCATATGGTAAATTCTATTAATTTTACTTGTAAAAACATGAATTTGATTTTCATCATTTTTGAAAAAAAAACCACTTTTGTATCAAGAGTCGTTAAATACTCGAAAAATAGGGACTTCTAACAATTAATTGTCGTCCTCGTTCTGAGATCTGCTTTTAATTAGAATCATTAAAAGGGACAGATTGTGTTTTAATCCAAAGCGTACATGCACACAAAGATATATTTGTTCTCAAATACGCATAAGAAATCATTTAACACGAGACCTTAGTGTACTATACACACAAATCAAGATTACCAATGGGGTATTCAATTTCATGTATGTATATGTATATTGTTTATTCACCAATCAAAGGCCCTCGGGGACATGTACAGTTTAACAAGCAATTAATTATAGCAAATATATAAATAACAATTATTCAGAAGTACTAATACTGTCAGATTTCACATTTCTGCACTGCTGCAGACAAGATTTAAATAACAAAATGAATATATGTATTGTAAATTACATTACTATGAATTAAGAGTACGTTTTGGGAGTTAATGCTTTCATCCCCCCTCAAGGCTTGTACAAATACTTGGAAACAGTCCCCCGATTCAAAATAATTTTATATAAAAACGGCTCATTCTTAAACCCTGTATAACCTTTTATCATTTTCCCATAAAGAATAATCAAAAAGTGGATTGAATTTATTTCTTCATTCCTCTCAAGGTACAAACACTATCACTGAAAACATCAAGATGTTTTTCTCATTTGGTAATCGTTGTTTATTTTACACGATTTTCCCATAATAAATCTTTCAAAATGCATTTAAACACCAAGACCAGCTACTGCAATTACAGGGGAGATATAAAGCAGGTAGATATATTACTAACCTTTATTTCCAGCCGCTCTGTTTGGTGTTGGATTCAGAAAGGGACATCTGCTCGTCTGCAATTCCAGGAAACGGTTACAGTACAGCTACACGACAACCCTTTTATTGAGCTGGTCCAGTAAAACGCCTGCATTGTAGCAATACACGATAACGTCATCAATTGATTGTCCAGTCAGCGCTAAGTGGATTGTCTTCGGAAATAGCAGCTGCGCATTTGTAACGGATAAGCAGGAACTCCCGGATTTTGACACATTTTGAAATGCCAACAACTCTTTATCACCGAGGAAGATTTATCTTGGGAGTATACAAGCAAGGAATTAAAACAAAGTTCAAAATTTTGTCGTATTAGACACCCACCACCTATTTATCTGGTTTTAAGACGGCAATTGCTTTGATTTTTCATAATAGCATCAATTATATTTGACGAACATAGCTTCTCCATTTTAGTCAAAGAGGAATGGTTTCAGACACGGCGAAATATCGGCTAACATATTGTCAACACTTAGAATGTTTCTAATCAAAAACCCTCTCTCTAGTCTCAAATCTGTTTTTATCATTTTCGTTCTGTACTCCATTTTAGGATTCCATTGACACCGATACATGCAACGTAAACTCCTGGCATAAATACATGTTCTGACGTATTGATAGGTTTTACAAAAAAAACCAAAAACGAATATTAGTCCAGGGCATTTTTTCTAAATAATACAGACGAGTCTTATTTAGATAATAACCCCAAAAAGTCTTAGGACAAATTGCTGTCGTTGACAACGAGGCGAATCATGTATTGTTGGAACCAAATTAATCAATGTATTGTACAGAAAATGAAGTTTAAATAAAGGGTGAAGATAACGAACAGTGATCAATCTCATAACTTCTATAAAGAATACAAAATAAAGAGTTGGGCAAACACGGTTCGTTGGACATACAAGAGGTTGGATCAGGTGCCTAGGAGGAGCAAGCATCCCTTGTCAACCTAACTTCAATTTTTTGTGTCTCAAGCCCCATAACCAACTGATTTTTTTAATTTAACACAAAAAATGGCAATCTGTTTCTCCTTGTAACTGCACTGATGAGACTAACAGTATTCATCTTAGATAATATTTATTAATGACAAAACATGAATAAGATCCGACAGCAGACGCACTGTCCATTCTAGTCTTCTCGTGGACATACAGCAGTGGGTATATACCTGGTAAAAGAAAACAGATATGACTGTATTTTACATGCAGTACCTGTATGGATAATTAAATTTTATACATTTATCTTCTGTCTTGAATACAATAAAGAAATTATGGTGGATGAAAAGCTTTCAAAATTGTAGTCTTTCAAAGTCTTCTCATCTACTCACGGGCAGCCTAAACTTTCTTCATGACAAAAAGCTCTTCCTGTGGCCTTCAACTCTAAATTTAGATACATGTATGATGTATATTGAAGAAGTTAATATATCCCTGTGAACTCGAAATAAAAGACATCACAGAATCTTTCACATCTGCTCCATGTTTGAATATTGAATATTTTATTGAAATGTTTATGTCAAATTAAACTGTATGACAAACTGAATGACTACAGTTAGCTTCTCCATCGTCAACGTCCCATATTTATGTAGGAATATTCCACATCATCTATATGAAAGGTGAAGATAAGGAACATTGATCAATCTCATAACTCCTATAAGCAATACAAAATAGATAGTTGGACAAATACTGACCCTTGGACACACCAGAGGTGGGATCAGGTACCTAGGAGTAGTAAACATCTGCTGTCGACCGGTCACACCTGCCGTTAGCTCTATATATCCTGATCAGGTAAACGGAATTATCCGTAGTCAAAATCAGTGTGCCAAGAACGGTCTAACAATCGGTATGAAACACGTCAGACAGCATTTTACCCAATGATAGGTTGTATTGGCAAACTACATCGCTATAACGACCATAGAATCTGCGAAATGCTGACTTTAATCGAGACTGTTGAAACCTCTGTACCATCAACTTGTTTGTCAGTAGCTTGCCTCGATTTAAAAACAGACCATACGCAGAACAATGTCTTGCGTATCGAATCAGTTGAGAGATATAAACACCATGTGCAGGTGATAATGGAATATTGCTACATAAATATGGGAAGTTGACAATGGAAAAGCTGAAATCATACCGTTTGACATACAGTTGAGTTGTCAGTTTGCCATTAATGTCTACTTTCAATAAAATATCAATATAAGTTTGAAGCAGAAGTGGACGACTCTGTGGTGTCTTTTATTTCGAGCTCACAGGGATATGTCAAATAGACATATGAATGAAAGTTATTATTGTTAATGGACAAAACGTCGTCGATATATCTAAATTGAAGGCCACAGCAAGATATCTTTTCTTCTCACGTAGACTTTTTTTTTTTTTAGTAAAGACTGCTTCATAGGAATATAAAAACAGGTCAGAGGAGCACAATTCGTGCCCATGGGAATACCAACAGACTGTTGGAAGACCTGATCACCAAAGACCACAAAGATATTTTTAATGAGGAACTCTAGCATATTTTTTTTTATTTCAACTTCAGAGTACTTGTGCGTAGAATTAGAGTGGTGTTTAACAAAGTAATTTTTTGGATGACTGATCATTAGATAGGAACGTCTCCGTTTTCCATTTTTGTTGACGAAGCAACTGTCTATAATGTCAAAAAATCTAGTCTTTAATTTATCGTGAGGAATGGTCGTGGAAAGTGTTGAAAAGTCATAGGTTTAAATGTTATTGATTTGGGAAAAGTTTTACGATTTCAAGTTTACTAAAAGTTGTTTAGAAATTTGTTAGAATCCACATTTGATTAACACCACTTCTGGCATATGTAGTCACACAGTAAGTTTGGAGTTTCTCCTTCACAGCTGTTGATATTATCGCGAGGAGCAAAGATAGGGGCTTGGTAGAGCACTTACTGGATCCAGCAATGTATCTTTGTAAGGGTTTTTATGTAGTTTAGGAATCCAGTATAGGTACGGTAACTCATATTTATTCGACCCATTGACTGGGATATTAAATGTGTCGATGTGTTTATGTCTCTCTACCGATTTGACAAGCGAGAACATGTTCTACGTATGATCAATTTCAAATCCAGGGCATGCTACTGACAAATAAATTAAGGTAACTGGGGTTTCAACAGTCTCGTCTAAAGTCAGCATTTAGCTAATTCTATGGTCGTTATGATAATCTTATTTGAAAATACAGCTTCTTAGGTCTAATATTGTCTGACATGTTTCATATATATTGTTAGACCGCTCTTTGACTACGCTATATTCCGTTTTCCCAATCAAGATATGGGGGAGGTTACGGTGGTTGTAACCGGTCAAGAGAGGTGCTTGCACCCCGTATGCGCCTGATAACACATCTGTCATTTCCAGGTGTCCTCGTTTGCCTATTCTGAATTTTGTATTCCGTATGGGATTTATAAGATTGATTACTGTTCGTTATCTTCACCTTCTCCATTCATTAATCTGCTTTATGATTTGCATCAAAATCATCCGAGAGTATCCGACCGAATGACAGGTTATATTTGCAAATAAGTATCATTATTGCGACCATATAATTTTCAAAATTTTGAATTTAAAGACGTTCGCACCTGACATCGCACCTGACATTTGGAGTAATGTCAATTTTTTGGGAAGTGTATTTTTGATTTTTACGTTGAAGAAGAATTAGGAAATTTAAAAGAAAAACTGGAGTCGCAACGCTTGTTATTGAGCTATAGTGTTCTAAACATGACCTTTTTGCACTTAAAATTTATTCAATTAAATTTGATTTTTCTGTTAGTGTCAACACAACATAAGCAACACAAATCAATCATTACATAAAATAGATACATAATCATGTCCTCTAACACTACAGATGAAAAAAGAAATTAATACTAGTAAAAGAAATAAATAATTACCTTTTTGCACTTGATATACGAAAAACTTTATGATATCAAAATTGAGAGTTTAAAAGGACATATTAGGATTAATGTCAATTTCTAAAATTTTACATAATTTTCAAGGTCTGGTCTTCCAATTTAAAATGCAACTAAAAAAAAGTGGGGGTTGGAGATAAAATTTTTGAATTATTGGCGAAAATACTGAATTTTTATACAAAATTTCGAGTAAATTAATTAAAACTTTTTAAAGAATCGGTGTACTGTTTGGAAAAATATATCAACCAAGTTAATAAATGACAACATTTGAACTAGTTCCAAGCCTCAACTACCTGTATCATAAATTTTAAAACTGAAATACACATATAAGGGTATAAAAATAGACGATATATGGGATGAAACAGAAACTGTAATATCATGCAGAATTATAACTTTTTGATTAGTGAATCCTTCCGCCACAAAATATAGTCCCTGTCAAATCCTTTCAAAATTTAAATTGACACAAAAAATTTCAGCTGGATAGGATTCAGCAATAGATGTGTAATATGTTTGCACCAATGGGATCAGCATTGAACTAGTGAATACTTAGTTGTAGCATCCTGCGCAGTTGCATTACTGGGGACTAGACTTCACTGCTTATTTCTACATCGCCATCAAACTTCCACCAGAGTTCGTTTGCTCACAAACCAAACTCTTCCACTTAGGCATTATGGGATAGCGATTTCTTAGGCCGAGTATACTGTGACGTCACTGTAGAATGACGAAAAAACATAACGTCAAACGTAAACAACTTTCAAAACAAGAACGTAAACATCCAGTTCATTACTTTACACAATAATTTGAACAGTGTCTCCCTACTTTTTAATGATCTTTTGATCATTTTATGTTTAAAATAAAATCCATACTTTTATATTAATGCTCTTAATATTAATATCTTCAAACTTTTAACTGCGAACTACTTCTTTAGTGTAATTTGTCTGCGTGATAATCGCAGACTCACAATATACAAATCTGTATATTGTGGTGCGTCACATAGGAGAGGTCTATTCGTAGGTGACGTAATGAGGCCTCGACGGGGAGTTTGCATCGCCATTAACAGGCTTATTTTCGTGTGCGAAATCAGCTCAGCGGTAGACAAACAACATACAGTGCTTAATTTGTGTACTTGAATTACCGTAAGTTAACATTTTGTAATGACACATGTTATGTATGACTCATTTTTTCCTCAGCAGCATTAACTGTTGACAAGATCTGCCATTTTAATGGAAGCACTAAAGACCCGATATACTTTTACTTTCGCACACGAAAACAAGCCTGTTCAATGCTGATCCCATTGGTGCAAACATATTACATATCTATTGCTGAATCCTATCCAATTTATATAATTTTTTGTGTCAATTCAAATTTTGAAAGGATTTGATAGGGACTATATTTTGTGGCGGAAGGATTCACTAATCAAAAAGTTCTAAATCTTAAATACCTTAGAATTGATCAAAACATTATTCTTGTGATATTGCACCTACAGAAGAAAATTGAACGTTATTTTTTGGCTTTCTTAATTTTTAATTTTTGTTTATTTCATTTTATTTAGATTATTTTTACTCATTTCCCCCTTCTTTACAGTTTTAGGTATTTCAGGTCTTTAGTGTGATTCTCAAAATGGCAGATAGAGTCAGGAGTTGATGTTTTGTAGAATAAGCGACCTAGATATGGCGAACATAAAGAACTTTATTAAAGTATGAGGAAGTAAGTAGCGTACATTTGATGTGAAATTTTAATTGATTGGTTCGAAATCTTCCACACTAGTCTGAATTTCACTGACCTGGACCGGTAAATGTTCTAATAAAAATAAAAACGTGAACTCGAGAGAACGATGACGTATATCTATGTTATTTTAAAGAACTTTTGGCTTGAATTGGTATGCAAGAACAGGAGTTAAAATTCAAGGAGACTGGCAAATTACGAATATCGCACCTAGTTTCTGATTTTTTGTTTAGGTATTTGAAGCGAGTGGGTAGTTTTTTTTATCTGGGTCAGAGTTAGACCCCTTTCTATATTTATGGTATCACAGAGTTCAGGCCCAAAACGGGCTTATTCCCTGTGGTTCAAATGCTTTACAATTATTCAATACTTCTTGGTACACTGATTTTGACGACGGATTATTCCGTTTACCTTATCAAGATATAGGACTCACGGCGAGTGTGATCGGTCGACAGGGAATGCTTACTCATCCTAGGCACCCGATTCCACCACTGCTATATCCAGGGGTCCATGTTTGTCCAACTCTCTATTTTATATTCCTTATAGGAGTTATGAGATTGATCACTGTTCGATATCTTTGAACAACTTTTCTTTTAAGAAACATGAGTGGAAAGTCTTGCATGTTGATATTTTGTAGAGAATTTCGCTTCCATATGAAGAGTTCGCGACAGTGGTATGTGGGTTCACCTGAGTTATCCTGACATTCTGAGAACTGAGTAAGAGTAACTCCGGTTTAGAGTATGGTTTGGAGATTATATAGCATTAACTTTCCGTTCTTCTTGACCTTACACTGATAAGATGGGAACTACACCATTCCTGTTTGTGTGGATATTGCTTGATATTAACGCAGCTACTGGTAAAGTTTTATTCATGTTCAACTTGAAAGTTAATGTCACGATCCAGTGCCAATGACATAAAACATGCCGTTATATATCGTCATAGCTAATCGTTCATTATTTTATCGGGTTTCAATTTAGAACATTTACATTTGTAATTGGATTGTTGTTTAGACATTTACTCTCAACTGGCCATCAGTCACAGAATACTGGGTTGGGATATAAATTCATGGATAACGCAAAATACAGGAAATCCAATAAAAGTATATTAAACATATGGAACTAAATTAAAAATCAAGAGATTATTAAGTTCAACATTCGCTAATTGGGTCATCTATGAATAACTCACGCGAACAAATCCCTATTGAGTAACTATTAATTATGGTGCAGTTTACGAATCTCAGCCTCTTATTAGATAGACGGTTCATAAGTTTTATTAACAAATGTCGCAATGTAGAACAAGATAATATTATACACAACTATGGACTTCGATATCAGGCTATATATGTATTTATGGACCGACTTCAAATAATGCCGAGTAATACTTAGTATCAACTGTCACGCAGAGATAATATCAGCCAAGCTGCCTAAATCGATAATTTCATCGAATCTGAGGTCAAAATCATTTAACTGACATGGATCTTAAATTATAATGTAACCACAACCATAATAGCAAAAAGTAGCTTTTGTGATAGTACATTTAAATGCAGATATGAGACTGCATCTTTCAGAAAATAATAATTTAGTGCTTATATTTACATTCTGAAAACCTTTTTTCAATTTATGCATCTTTTATCTATATTCTTAAAATTCACGCTAAATCCTTTTGGCAATTAACGGAACAGCCACTGGAACAGATCATGTGATGTCATATCAAAAACGAAAAGAATGCACAATGCTGGATGAATTAATAATTCAATTCTTTTTTAATTAATTTACAATTAAATATAACAAATATTAGATTACCGGTATGAACAAAGTTGTACTATTTGACCATTAAACAGTTTGTATTTTTCAAACTTATTTAATTGTAAACAGCGTAGGTAAAATCACTGAAAGGTGGTGAACCGGTGTCTGTTAGCCATATTGTCAAAGTGTACAATTACCGAATGAACAATTGTTGAAGACTTCCACATTTGGACTACTTTCTTGTGTTTGGTTGTAATATTAATCAATTAGAGGCAGGATCCCGAATGAGATGCATTTACGGTGTCTGATACGTATGGAGCGCCAAATTAACATAAACTCAAATAATTGAAGATATCTTCAATTATTTGAAGATATCATCAATTCATTTGATGCACGCAACAATTTAATTAAAGATCTCTTCAAATAATTAATGATATCTTCAATTCTGAATTATTGCGCGCATTAAATGAATTGATGATACCATTAATTCTTCTGCTGAATCGATGCGCGCTTTAATTGAATTAATGATCTCTTCAAATGAATTAATGATATCAACAATTGAATTGATGCGCGCTACAATTCAATTGAAGAGAGCAATAATTGATATAATGCGCGCATTAAATAAATTCATGAGAGCAATTATTGAATTGATGCGCGCATTAATTCATTTGATGAGAGCAATAATTGATTTAATGCGCGCATTAATTCAGTTATTGCTCTCTTCAATTAAATTAATGATATCTTTAATTCATTTGAAGAGAGCAATAATTCTTTTAGAGAGAGCAACTATATAATTAAAGATATCTTCAATTCAACATATCCACAATTGAATTAATGATCTCTTTAATTGAATTGTTGCTCTCTTTAAAAAAAATTGATGCGCGCATTAATCCCTTATACAAAAGCATTGTAAATAACTAAAGATATCTTCAATTAAATTAAAGAGATCATCAAATTATTTATACCGAGCTCTAAATCAATTATTGCGAGCAATATTTCTACGAAATTGATGCTCTCATCAATTGAATTGAAGAGAGCAATAATTGAATTAATGCGCGCATCAAATCTATTATTGCTCTCATTAATTCAATTGATGCTCATCAACTGAATTGAAGAGAGCAATAATTGAATAAATGCGCGCATTAAATCGAGTATTGCTCTCATTAATTCAATTGATGTGCGCATTAATTCAATTGATGAGAGCAATAATTGAATTGAAGCGTGCATTAATTCATTTGATGAGAGCAATAATTGATTTAATGCGCGCATTAATTCAATTAAAGAGAGCAATAATTGAATTGATGATATCTTCAAATAATTGAAGATATCTTCAATTATTTGAGTTTATGTTAATTTGGCGCTCCATAGATACGGGAATGGGCAACTAATCTTTGTTTTCATTCAGCACACGTAGGGCCGAGATGCAGACGCCATGCTCGAGAGTGTCCATACGCCTTACCGACCTCAAGGATTCGGTCTCTGCAGTTATAATATATCATTATTGATTGATTGTTTGTATATTGCTTATCGTCCAGCCCGATAATTTTCCACTCATATGGAGATGTCTAGGATAATTTTCTAATGCTTCCTATTAAAGGATTAAAAAGTAAATGTAAATATTGTACAACAATCCTTCATATGTAACTTTATCGAATATCGCATGACGCGCTTTATTCAAATAATACCAGCCCGACACATCCCATTTGCATGGCTAGAATACAAATAGTTTGAGTAAGTTTCGAGTTTGGACATCGATGAACTGTGGTTTCTTTAAAGGTCTGTCGTGCTACAATTGTTTCAACATCCCTGAAACCAGCACCTGTACTCAGACCATCACTTGTCCAGATGGAAAGGTAAATACATTGTACATCGAAACGTCTGTAAACATATCATACAATAATAGATATATCGACCCATAATATCTGTAAACAAATCATACAATAATAGATATATCGACCTCAGATAACATAATGTCTGTAAACATACCATACAATAATAGATATATCGACCTCAGATAACATAATGTCTGTAAACATACCATACAATAATATATATATCGACCTCAGATAACATAATGTCTGTAAACATACCATACAATAATAGATATATCGACCTCGGGGAGCATATTTCTGTAAACATATCATACAATAATAGATATATCGACCTCAGATAACATAGGTCTGTAAACATATCATACAATAATAGATATATCGACCTCGGAGAGCATGTGTCTGTAAACATATTCAATAACGGATATATCGAACTATAATAGGAGCAACAACATCGTCTAATCACGTGTAACACGGATTGTAGGGTCGATATGCTTTTCTTTACAGTTGATTTATTACTTATTAAAACAACAACATGTATATCTATATGTTTATGTTTGGTTAAAAGATTCGATTTCAGAAAAACAACTTCCTGTGTGTTGCTGTTTCGCACCGTAAATGAAATTGGGGTGAAAATGAGCAAATGTTTTCAACCCTAGAACAAATATCACTTATATATTACTAAACATTTATTAGAGTTGTTCTCTTTATCCTGCAATATGTACAGAGTATAAAGATTAGAACAATATCACTTATATATTACTAAACATTTATTAGAGTTGTTCTCTTTATCCTGCAAAATGTACAGAGTATAAAGATTAGAACAATATCACTTATATATTACTAAACATTTATTAGAGTTGTTCTCTTTATCCTGCAATATGTACAGAGTATACAGATTAACAAAATAGTAGCCTGATTTCAGAAGTTCCATATGTCTAAAAACAATGGAGTTCTATGATATTTCTACAAACAGTAGCCTAGTCTCAGTAATTCTATGTTACAATGTAAACCCCGAATAAAACATGATAAAATCTTAATAAGATAGGACATCAAAGTTGCGTTGGGGCATTGGCTAATAGGCCTAATACCTTGGTCTACTGAGTTACATTTATTGAGCCAGAAATATCCTTCGCTGTAAGGCTAGTGTATTCTTCAAACTGTGTTGGTTCCACAGTTATTCTGATAACTTAACACCACAAGTACGCAGTCCATCGGCGGAGGTTAAACGTGATCCAAGACTCTGGTATACGAGAATGCAAGTATCTGACAAGGTTACAATAACATAAAGGAAATGACATCACAGTAAGTCTGCACCAAGTCCCATTCGGCAAACTTCGGTATCCTACATCTAAGATGTTAGATGCATGGAGTCGGCCGAGGTGATCCAGCGCATGCTTTACGGTAGAGTGACTTCGAACTCATTACGTTATTATATATGGTACGGGAATGAGCCAATCACAGGACTTGAAATACAAATAAAATGACAATAATACACATGTAATTTCTTATCATAGGGTAATTAAACTTAAACTGAAAACGGACTGATTCCCGAACTTGTTTTACTCCAAACTAGTGCCAATATTCACCAATATAAGTTCTATAACCTATATTAAATCATTTGAGCATATTTAAGTTCTTTTCCAAATATAGTATTGAAAACTTATTATAATTATTATCGTTAAGTTTTATCGGCACTGGTGCGTGCAATATCACCGTGACGGCTGTACGCAGGTTTTCAATATTCACACATGCTTGTAAAATGATTTGCGAATCAATAATAATAATTAAAAAAAATATGGTATTTCCTGAACAAAAACTAGTATTTCTCATTGTTTATCAAATAAATTGTAACAAGGTGGATTTTATGAAAGGTATTGGAAATGATTGTATTATTTACAGTTAGAAGCGATCTCTCATACTTTCCAAGATATCCATGTAAGGTAATTTCTCAGAAGTTGTCATTTGCTTAAATCCCGTAGGTCATCAAAGGTGGAGCTCTTACTAAAGTGTTCCCTTCAATGACCTTGGGAACGAATACCATGAAATGCAATCGGATTCAAAGGGAATATCTCTCTAGTGACTCTCAACTGTATTAATGCGCACACAAAACATTTTTATGATTGATGCATGTGCTCTATATTAAAAATAATTATAAAGGCATAAAAAACCCAGCTAATTTCGCCGATTTCGGTAAATCTTGTCAATCGCAGATGACGAAAATGGCATTACAGAACATATTACGTCACTAATTTCCACAAATATCATCAGGGTCAATGTCCTAGTGCATAATCATAATGATTAAACCAAGTGAAACCACAGATCATTTTACCCCAAAATTCCCATTGAAATACAAAAGCTGATTTTTATTAATAATTATGTTGTTTGCATTTGTTTTCTTGCATGAATAATCAATATTTCATTTCTGTTGCAATTAGTTTGAGGTTTTTCCCATATATGGCTAGATTGACTAGATTATTTAGGTTTAACCTTACATATGTATTTTGAAGCGAAAATTGGGACTTAATATACTTTGCTCTTTTAACTCGGAAAAGCAATACAAATTTATCATGTCCAAAACAATTTTTGGAATTCCATGCAAGAAGTTATTTTACATACTGATATGGGGGAAATCATTGATTGCTAAATGTTTTAATCGTTTGACAAGACTTCTATCAACTGATGTTTCCGTTTCAGCGTTGTTTGCTTTTGAACACTGGCGGAAATCTCACACTAGGATGTTCTGACAGCTCGGTAAGAATTACAAACATAATTAGTAACTGGATTAACAAAATGAAAAGGAGAAGAAAAAAATCACTAATGCAGGACTTACCTATAAACAGGTACGTTCACTTACCTATAAACAGGTACGTTCGCTTACCTATAAATAGGTACGTTCACTTACCTATAAACAGGTACCTTCACTTACCTATAAACAGGTACGTTCGCTTACCTATAAACAGGTACGTTCGCTTACCTATAAACAGGTACCTTCACTTACCTATAAACGTGGAAATTTACGCGTGAGGTTTATTCACACTAAATATGTCGTTACGTTGTGAAGATTTTCGTGTAAATTACCAGCACGCGTGCTATCCCCACAGTACGCAATTTAGTATTAAGGTAGCTCTGCCTTCATATGACTTATCAATATCAATGGTTTAAAGTGGAAAACATGTATCAATTTTCACTAAATACAGTTTAGTTTAATCAATATCCAAAAAAACGTATATGTTGCTACCTTTCTAAAGATGTCAGACATACGTAGACAGTAATATATGTAGCGTGCAAGCTTGGTTTCTCAAGTTAGACTGAGATCCTTGCTCAAAATATTGATTAGCGATGTGGGTCCTCTCAGCTTTATTCCGAGATATAGAATAGCGAGTGACAGTAGAATAATTTGAGACAATGATTTGCTGTTTTACAACGAAACAATAAAATCACGTACAATTATAGCAGAATTTGATCAACTCAAAATTACTCACTTCAGTTACTCAATATTGCTCAATGTTTGTCTTTGCTCAATTTATACAATTGTGAATACTGTAGCGGAAGTAAGGGTACAGGTGATCAATGTCTCATTCCTGTGTAAATTATCTGATAAAGTTATATTATTACTGACTTTGTATAGGAAAGACGTATTCAGCCACGTCTATACCTTACCGTTATTAAACTTTCTCTTCTGATCGATGTCTCTCGGTCACGATGTGTGTAGACTGACTTGCTTTCACAGTATTTAAAGAAATATTATTATAAACACCCCTCCACTTTCAAGCTTATCCAACTATTATCAACTGGAAATATTACGGAATTATGTAAACTTGGTAAATACCTATATAAATGTTCATCTATTAATCTCAGTTATTATAAGATTATCCTCAGTATCTATCCTGTCCATGTACATCAGTATGATATATCATGTTTTGTTATCATTTCATTGTATAAGTTGTTGTATATACTTTATACCTATGAACCGTATGGTTCTTGGTCAATAAACAATACAATACAATACCCTACATCTTCAATCTGATAGTGACTGAGCATTATGATTGGCTAATGTATTTGATCAGTCAATGTATTGGAAGTTTTCAAAACACTTTCGGATTCACAACTTTAGCTCAAATAAAGGAATATATATATATATATATATATATATATATATATATATATATATATAAGCTCAAATAAAGGAATATATATATATATATCTCACTCAAAGATAATACCAAATTCGTTTCATATATCATGTATCAACATCAGAAAATCGTACATTTTCATTACGCAAATTGAAAAAAGTACATAAAAACTTGTTAAATGAAATGTTCCCCAAAACTGGTTATTCATAAATATGTATAAATAACTTGTTGATATCAGCGAAATCATTGTATAATAGACATACAGTAGAGAAAATATACCATCATAGGAGTCATTATCCTTAGGATTTTTTTGTTGTTGCTATAAATATTTGATTATTTATGAAAAATATAATAAAACTTTTTCAGCATCAATAGTTTACCAAATTTTTATTTTATTCGGTGAATAAAATTTCTCTAAAAGATACATGTATATTTCTATCATGCTCAAAGTTCAATTAAATAAAGATTTTTGCAAAAACCTATGACGTCACATGAGGTTGGAGCTACCTTAAAGATTCTGATACCGCGTAAGTAAACACGACGCGTATGGTTTGTGAAGGACATACGCGTAACTACATGGTACATGTAACAGCACACGAAAATACCCACGTCTACGGTCACTTAAGTGATACATGTACATATGTCTACATGATTGAAATTGTCTTATAAGATATAAACATGTTGAGTTTAATTAAGAATTGTTTTCGTTATGCAAATGCAATTTCGATCCTAACGTGCTTTGACTTCCGTTTAGACATGCGCAGTGTTTACGGGAACTCAAATAATAGGAAAGAGAGATGTCAATGGATTAAAAACTCATTGCTGTGATCAAGATTTGTGTAACGGTAAGTGCAGGATTTGGTTGGTTTTAGAGGTTACATGTAATTTAAGAGTTCCTGTCCTGTTACAATCCCAGTTTTCTCAAGATAAAGATGAATGTGTTTCGGTTTAATTTTTTAATGAATTGGCTCTTGACCTTATTTTCCAGTTTTTGTCAGTTGACCTTGATCTCTACTTTACTGGTCTTATTTGACATATAATTAACAATACACTCCTGATAACGTACAGTTTGATATTACTCCCACGAAAGTTAAATTACATAATTATGTGTAATAATCGTAAAGATTCTCTGCTGCTCCTAAAGAAATAATACATGAGAGAACTAAATCTACATTTTAAGTATGATTGTATCTGGATTCTAGTGATGTGGAAATAAATATTCCCGCCGTTATTTATTTGATGACCTACTTATATCTCACCGATTTCTGGGTGAATTACTGAAGTCCAGCTCTCTCTCTCTCTCTCTCTCTCTCTCTCTCTCAACTCCTAACTCCTCTGGAATACGCTCGACAGAAAATTAGCTAGATGTTACAGAGAGGTGGGGGAAAGGGGTCAATGTTTCGGATATTAAACCATCTAAACCAAGGTTTCCAGCCTCTAACCGACCTCCCATTCATGATGGCGGGAGTAGATTAGATGTAACTGTTGAAAGACCTTTTTATTGGTTTCATCTAGTCTTTTTCTGGTCACTAACCTCAGAGTTTCATGGATAATGTGTTTTCTTCTGGGATCTCTAAAGTAACTGACATTTCTAATGTCATGGGGGTAATATGGACTTATTTTCTGTTTTTTTGTTCCTTTGTGTCTGGTATCCTATGTGATGAAAGGTGAAGATAACGAACAGAACTCCTGTTCACAATCAGCGTTTACAGATACTAGATTTAAAACAAACAATACCATATGTATAACATTCATATACATTCGCACACCCATTCGCACTTTTGAAGAAAAAAATCATACACTTATCCAATGCAATTCATTATTTAGATGCACTGTAATTAATAAATAGCATGAATTGGCTAATTTTTCCCCCACAAAAGTCATTCTTTATCAAAATCAAATAATTCTAAATTCTGATTTGAAAGACTTCTATTCTAATATATTTCATTTTGACATCCCACTCCAAAAAGTTTAACATTTTATGCTTTATAACAAATATGAAATGATATATTACTCGATATGTAATATAATGAAATTTTCTATTCCTTTCATCAGTAGTAATTTACCTAAATAATTTCCAAATTCTGTCTATGAATAAACTTCAACTGCTCTATAAAGACAGTATCTCATTAAAACTGACCAAAGCTCGTTGTACAGAGTCAGATTCCGATCAAAGCATGCTGTATAGTGTCACATTCTGACAAAGCATGCTGTACACCCGTATAGTCGATTCGATATACATGTATCCTTGGGAACTCGAAATAAAAGACACCACAGTCATTCACATTTGTTTCGTACTTAGATATTTCATTGAAAATGAATATTAACGTCAAACTAACAACTCAACTTTATGGCAAAAAGGACGATTTTTTGCTTCTCCATCGTCAACTTTCTATATTTTTGTAGCAATATTTTATCACCTGCACATGGTGTTTATATCTCTCAACTGATTAAATACGCAAGAGCTTGTTCTACGTATGATCAATTTTTAAATCGAGGCAGGCTACTGACAAATAGGTTGATGTTACAGGGGTTTCAACAGTCTTGTTTAAAGTAAGAATTTCGCAAATTTCATGGTCGTTATAACGATCTAGTTTACCAACACAACCTGTCATTGGCTTAAATAATGCTGCCTGATGTGTTTCATACCGATTGTTAGGCTGTTCTTTGCACACTGATTTTGACTACAGATTACTCCGTTTACTCGACCGAGATATACAGGTCTAATGGCGTGTGTGACCGGTCGACATGGGATGCTTACTCCTAGGCACCTGATCTAACCTCTGGTATGTCCAGGGGTCTGTGTTTTCCCTACTCTTAATTTTGTATTCTTTTTAAGAGTTATGGGATTGGTCACTGTTCGTTATCTTCACCTTTTTATGAGGCAGATGTGTCATGACCAAAGCTTAAGTCATTTCAAAACAAGCTATACTTTCGCAGCAAAGCAATATTAGATTGTCATAAGTGACACAAAGTTTGATTAAGGACTGAGGACATTTCAATACCAAGACGAAAGGTACTAGTAATTCGTGTAAGTTTAAGTTCACTGAGACATGATATACAACGACCATATCTGAAAAAGCATGAAATGCTAATACTTAACAGAAACGTTTCGTTTGACTAATGGAGTCAGTCTGGAGGGTATAGGTGGACACAGTCAAAGTTTCTGGGAGGAAATACAATAAGCAAAATAACTGTCAAATATTTTCCTTAGAACAGTCATGTGTTACATATTTTGCATGCATGAGTCAAATCGAGGTCACTTACTCAACAATAAAAACAAGTTTTTCAGGCCATATCTTTGTAAAACTTGTGCATTTCACACGCATTCTTGCCTCTTTGGTGTCATATTAGACTAAATCAGTGGCGTAGCAACATTATAGCACTGTAAGCATATGCTTACAAATGTTTTTTGCAATTTTTTTTAAAAATACAGATAGTTATTTTATCATATTAAATCTCGACAACACTTTGTGTTTGTACCGGAAATTTTCCTGAGGCGTTCCGAACGTTCTTCTATATACTGTACGAATATTAACTGCACGGTTTTCGTTACAATCGATTTCGGCCGATTGAAATAAGATCCTTATCTTCGAGAGTACTTCAATCCGGATCAGAATGAAAAGAAGCAACTCTGCCTCTTCAGAACACAATTTCGGAAAAGGGCAAAGTAATTTTCGCAGTACTTTTTAAAAGAACCAAAAACTGCCGATACATGTATTCAAGACTTGATGGAAACTCAAAGTTTGCCACACGCAAACACCTCCGTTTACCTGATCAGGATATGGGGCTCACGGCGGGTGTGACCGGTCGACAGGGGATGCTTACTCCTCCTAGGCACCTGATCCCACCTCTGGTGTGTTCAGGGGTCCGTGTTTGCCCAACTATCTATTTTGTATTGCTTGTGGGAGTTATGAGATTGATCACTGTTTGTTATCTTCACCTTTCTTTCATTAAGCTGCTCACAGCAGCACTGACATTGCTACAAGCAAAGGTGTTTCTGTCAAAATACCTGGGAGTAGATTGGAACCTAAATCAATTTAGATATTGCGTACCACAAGTCAAATGTTGACAACAAACAGAAGTTATTTTACTAACAAATAAATGGGAACCGACAGCGTTTGTTTTCCTTTCAGAAATACGTGGAAAGAAAAAGCGCTTCAACCTGTCATGGCGTGAAAACTATCTTTGGTGTAGGTATTCAGAGTCGGAAAAAGGAGTGAATTGTTTGTATTGTGTTTTATAAAATAGTTCTGATCACGCTTTTGTTAGGGGCCCTGTAAACGACTGGGGTAATCTGACTACTTTAATAAAACACCATTTTGGGCAGTCTGGACATAGCAAGTGTCTTGATATGAGTGAAAATTTTATTTCAGTTGCTCAATGCAGATGCGAAGTTGTTATGTTAATGTTGAGTAGCTAATTTCAAAACAGGATATTAAGAAACAGAAATATACTGAAAAGTATTTAGAAGACTCTAGTTGTGTGGAAAGACAAAAAATTAAAGCTGGCCTATAATATCTTGGAGAACTTGTTCTGTTCAATTACAATATAATTTTTGAGATATTAAAACTATTCCCAAAATGAAACATTCTTGCCACCGTAATTGAACATGCTCAGTTTCTGGGGGCTTACAATTATTCTATCTTTAGCTACGCCACTTGACTGTTTGTGTACCTCGACTATTCATCGAAGATCATAATCACAGGAATGTGAAATCCTAGTTTAGTTTATGTAAATCAGATATTGTTGAC
Source organism: Ostrea edulis (assembly GCF_947568905.1). Lineage (NCBI taxonomy): Eukaryota > Metazoa > Mollusca > Bivalvia > Ostreida > Ostreidae > Ostrea > Ostrea edulis. The sequence goes on from NC_079165.1 coordinate 2,216,800, forward strand.
ATTTCTATATCTAAAACACAGCTTAGAATATAATTCAGGCTAACACACGGGGATACTAATCCATAAGGACGAATCCAGTAACCTGTAGGTTAAACCATTCTTTACAGTGACGTTAATATGTATGGTATTCTCCACCCAGAAGGACAGCCAGCCAGTACAACTACAACGCCGGAAGTGTGTATGGATATGAACTCTGCCTTCTGTAGCTCTCCTATTGTCCAAACATCCATTTGCTCCGATCCTGACCTGTCTCTAAAATGGTGCAGAAAGACATGTGGGAAATGTAGTGAGTGAACGTATATAGTTGAGGCTTTTGAATTAACCTTCTTGACATGATTCCAATTAATATAATGATGTTTCCAATAACCGGTGTTGTATTGCCTTTGGTATAATTTGCTTGTATTAGCCACAACAACTGCAGCGCCAACTACCACTACCTCCACCACCACCACCGTCCCATGTATAGACAACAAGCCGGACCTCTGCTCGGCCCCGGGGGCAAATGTGTTCTTCTGCTCAGATCCTGCGCGCGCAGTCCAATATTGTCAGAAAACTTGTAATAAATGCGGTAAGTAGGGATGATAAATGTACAACGTCCAACTAGTGTAAGGTTTTCCTGTTACCCGGTATATTGTAGTAGTTAGGGCTATATGGACCGTGGAAATCAGCCTGGGTAGCTCAGTGGTTAGATCAACTGACTTAAAAATGCAGGTGTACCGAGTTCGATTTCCTGATCCAGTCATAAATTTTCTCCTTTCCTATATAATACAATTATATCATAAGCAACAAAACAATGACTGCTCACTGTTAGGGCTGAAGAAATTACTTATTACACATTATGACATAATAATAATAAAATTTGTATATTTTATTATATTATATACATGTAATTAAAATAAATAGCTAAAGTTTTCTATGTTCAGAGAAGCAGATAATATCCCATCTAACCATCGTGTTACACCGTAGTACGTGTAGCATGTGTGTAATTCCTCTAACTTGATTGCTAAAACTTTTTAATTGTGATAGGATAAGTGATTACTTGCATTAATAGGACTCTTTCACGCTCTTTATTATGTAGTATAATACACTATTTCATATAATAGACAATAATTTGTCAAATATATTAGCCAAAATCCAAAAAATTCTAAAACAGCTGTTTAATTGCTTTATCATATATTGGAACAGATCTCCAACCTTATACCAATACACACACAACACTGAAATCAACTACAGTAAAAACTACCATTAAACCATCCACCACTACCTCTACAACCACTACCACTACCACCACTCCTCCGCCCTGGGTCTGCGAGGACTACGATATAGCACACTGTTCTGACCCGGAAGTGAAGACCCTGGTGTGCCCCGACGCTGATTTGAACTATCTATGTCGAAAAACATGCAACAAATGTGAACAGTCGGGTTAAGTTTCAACGAGTGAACATTTTGTCTAATAGATTTGCTTAATACCCGAGTGAAATGCGTTATGTCATCATTTATATTATCATTAATAGTCATTATGTCATGGAATACAACAGCTGTAATGGCCCCGGCATAATCCATTGTAGTCTCTGAGAAAACTGTCTTGGGGACTACCCGTCATTGTTTTGTTTGCATGAAGATTGGTATATCCGAATAATATCACGACTTATATATAAACTCCTCATCAAAGTTCCCATCTGTGAGGGTATTGCGAATATCAAGTATGCGTGAAGTACGTCAATGTGCACGCATCTTCATGGGCCTCTGTGTTTGCCCAACTCTTCATTTTGTATTAACTATAGGAGTTATTCATGAGATTGATCACTCTTCACCTTTGCATGAAATACATTTACTTGATCCAAGATAGAGGGCTTACTGTGGGTGTAACCGATCAACGGGATATGTTTACTCATCCTAGTCACCTTATCCCATCGCTAATGTCTCCAGGAGCTAGTATATATAGTATATAGTCCGTGTTTGCCTTACTCTAAATTTAGTATAATAATATTCTTTATAAGACTTATGAAATTGGTCACAGTTCGTAATATTCAGTTTTTCATGTAGTCACAAAGGATTGATTGGTTGTATATTGTCCCACTCGAGATTTTTTCACTCATAATTATGGAGACGTCATCATTGCCGGTGAAGGGCTGCAAAATTTCGGCCTATGCTCAACGCTTACGGCCCTTGAGCAGGGGGATCTTTATCGTGCAACACCTGTTGTGACACGGGGCCTCGGTTTTTGCGGTCTCATCCGAAGGACCGCCCCATTTAGTCGCCTAGTAGCAAGTGGGGGGTTAAGCTTCGATTCCCAGACCCAAGACTAGGATAAGATAATCAACATTCTTACAGGTTCGTTTTTTAGAACTATTGATAGATAATACCATACATATTAATTGTTTGTGTTGTGTAAATTATGTCATTCTTTCAGATCCATGGCCTCGGGTTTAACCTCAAGAGATGAAGTTGTAGGGGGATACCCGACAGTGGTAAACCACAAATCATGGTGCATTATAACACTGCCTAAAACACCTTCGATATGATTGGTGTGTCTGTTTCAAACTTTTTAAAATGTTTAGTGATTTTGAATTCTCATATAGAATTATGGTTAGGGGTTTTGTTTTGTAAATTCTTAACATTTGAGAAAAAAACATTTGGTTTACTGGGATTACAAGATTTCCTCATAGTGCACGTATAATCTCACATACGTCATATGGGTCATTATAAATTGTCACATAAATGGAAGATCTGTATCCACGTGATGTGTTAGCCCATATTTCAACTGACTCGATACGAGAGAGCATGTTTTGCGTATGGTCAATTTTTAAATTGAGGCAAGTTACTGACAAATATGTTGATCTTACTGGGGTTTCAAGGGTCTCGTATAAACTCATAATTTCACAAATTCTATGATCTTGTTTGCAAATACAACCTGTTGTGAGGTTGGATTCTGTCGGACGTGATTCATATCAATTGTTAGGCCATTCTTTACATATTGATTTTGACTACAGATTACTCCGTTTATCTGATTAAGATAGAGGGCTCTCAGCGAGTGTAACCGATCATCAGGGGGTGTTTACTCCTCCTAGACACTCGATCCCACCTCAGATAGAGGCTCTGGAGGTGTTTAGGGGTCCGTATCTGCCCTATTTTTAATTAATTCTTTTTGTGATTTATGAGATTGATCACTGTTCGCTATCCTCACTTTTTATGGATTTCTCATAGTTCTTTGCATAGACACATTAAACAAATGTGGAGTTGTAATGTACATACATAGTAGATAACCATAAGTACTTGATACCGACGCTATCCTGTATGATGACTACAAAAAGCATTCCTCTTGGGTAGTCATTTAGAGGTTAAAAGGCTAGGCAGGAAATTATACTAAACAATACATGCGGGGAAGAGAATTTTCAGTCATGTTTCAATTTGACATCACATTCGTTGATGAAGGCGTCCCTTACGAAAAATGCAAATTAACTACATTTCTTTGAATTTCATTTTCTAATCAATGTGATGGTGATAATACACCTCTTAGGAAATTGAAGTAATCAACATCATCAGTTTAACATTATTATAGTGCTTAAAGACAGACATCATGACAACTTATTGGATCTCTACACGACTTACTCCGGAAGTACAAAAACTGGATCTCTACACAACTTACTCCGGAAATACAAAAACTGGGGATGAATAGATCTCAAAGAAGAACCCTCGAAGCCGAGTACAGTACCACTAAGGTTCGACCTAGATATGCTTGTATTTAAACAATGCGCCATGAACTGTTCTCAGAAAAGATCAAATTTTCGATAAACGATAACAATGCTTATGGTTCGAGTGTCTGAATGACATTTTTCTGAATACTTCTAATTTGGTTCTTATCTATTTGGAGGTGTTATTACATTGTATGGTTGAGTGAACAAATAAGGATAACAAACAGTGGTCAATCTCATCACTCCTACAGGATACACAATAGGAGATGGGCAAACACGGACCCCTGGACACACCAGAGGTGGGGTCAGACAAACACGGACCCCTGGACACACTAGAGATGGGATCAGACAAACACGGATCCCTGGACACACCAGAGGTGGGATCAGACAAACACGGACCCCTGGACACACCAGAGATGGGATCAGACAAACACGGACCCCTGGACACACTAGAGATGGGATCAGACAAACACGGACCCCTGGACACACCAGAGGTGGGGTCAGACACACACGGACCCCTGGACACACCAGAGATGGGGTCAGGTGTCTGGGAGGAGTAAACACCCCCTGTTGATAGGTTACACCCTAAAAGTGACTGATAACGGATATTGGCAGAAGTTTGATCTGTCCACCAAAGTCGCATGGATTAAAAATCAGATGACACAAAAGTATAAAAACTATCTCTTTTTTAATATCCCACCACATGTGATTTTCCCCCTCTGAATACAGTATATGCTGGTGCACACAATAGCTCAATAGAAACAGTGCCTTACGAAACGAAATAAACATAGTTTGCTCTTTACATTTCACACGATTAACGAACATCTGCATTCAATCAAGTGAATCATGCACACAAAATCAATCGTTACAAAAACGTTCCCGCCTTATTGACCATACAGACAACTACATACAAACAACGTAATAGAGCGCCATATGCCACAGCTTCTGTATAAAAAAAATAATTAGCCTCCAACTCACCAAAAAATCGAAATACAGGCAACACCATAAACAGGAAAACGATGCCATTCACCCCATTTAATACATGTGCAATGGAATTTAATCTCACACTGGAAAATTAACCAGTGCATTTTACTAATTCCCTTGTTCACAACTAATCATAGAAATAGTCAGATCCTTCATCCTCAAAAATGACTGATCCATTCTCGTCTGTGCAGATCTTAGTCAGGTCCGATCCCCAACTCTGGCTTAAGCGCCGCGACAGTCGGGCTCGGGGTTTCCGTTTTCGAGATTTGATGATTTTATCAACTTGTGAGCAGAGATCTTCCAATCCGTAAAAATCCGCCTCCTCTCTGAGCATGTGCAGTTCCTTGTACCCCTGAGGAACAATCAGTCGATTGGAGCGGAGAAAGTTAAGGACATACCTGTAAATGTTTTACATAATTAGGTAATCGTTTTCTTTGAAAGGCGCTCATCTGATGCGGGCAGACACGTTAAATGTAGATAAAGCTGTTCTATTGATTTATTCACGGTATACATTAAGAAAACCGCACAGCATGTGAGACAAGTCATCACACAATTTGAAAATCAATATCTATACAAAATTATTACAGCAAATTAGAATATAAGGGAACATTTTAAATACTGGGTAATGTCTCGCATTTTTGGTGATTTAATCTCAATGTATCTAAAGCCTGCATTACAGATCAAGTTTATAAATCCCATCTACTCTACGCTCATGTATGGCGGAAAAAAAATATGCCAAAAGTCAGGAAGTTTCAAGTAAATGTTTACATGTCCCCCACTACCCCCTCTAATGACAAACATTGCCGCCACACCTTACCTGAATACGTATCCATCGCGATCTATAAACATGCTCCCTTTTTCATCTCTCATAACAGACACGTCCCCCGTGGCAATCCTCCATAGAAAACTTCCGTATACACTGGTCAGCGTGGACTTGGCTGTCGTGTAGAACACCCCTCCTACATTTAGCTTCAGAATTTTATCCCTGGGAGCGCGATCCGCCATTCGTTGTATGGCCATACGGTCTACAGATTAATCGAACTACTCGCGTTCACCTGCATTATAGATCCCATTCGTATGTTTTCTCCAGGTGATGAAAGCATGTACGTTACTTTATATCTATATAATCCTTTCTATAAACACAATCTGAATTGCTTTGACGTGTAACCTTGCAAGTTCGCTAAAACCTTCATCTTAACTCGTGACATGAAACATAAACTTAAGTAACAATGTATAACAGGATCTAAATCTTTTTGCTTCAGTACATTGTTTGATCTATTTGTATGCAAAAGTAAAGATAAATATCATAATTCCTATATATAGAATACAAAACCAAAAGTAGGGTAAACACGGGCCCCTGGACGCACCAGTGGTGGTATCAGGAACCTAGGAGTAGTAAGCATTCCCAGTTGAACGGTCAAACTTACCGTAAACGTAGTCATCCATAGTCAAAATCAGTGTATAAAGAACGACCTAACATGTCAGACAGCATTCAACCTAACGATAGGTTGTATTTGTAAATTAGATCGTTATAACGAATATAAAATTTGCGAAATGCTGACTTTAAACATTCAATATTTCAGACCGTGTAGACGAATGACAGCGCTTTGGATTTTAACATGCCACCGATCCCGAAGCAACATTACACTCCGGATTTCTCCATCTTGGGATAAGTTTTGTCGCTAGGACAAGCTCTCCATAATATCATCGTCGGAAACCCACGGTTGATTACACTTCGTTCCTCTCTCCATCACCCGTGGGTCCATTCATTCCCACTCGCTCGTTCTCATGAATAAACATTTAAAAATATCGTCCAATCAAAGTAATCGTTATAGTAACGGAACTCTTCTGTTATAAGTTAATGCTACACTAACTTAACTTTGCAATCACAACTATTGTATACCGAAATTGGGCCGAAAGCGTCTTGTTGATTGGACAAATTCGCTCAGGGTGTACGATGAGCGTCCAATGAAATTGCCTCCGAGTCATTAATTATTCATGAGAACGAGCGAGTAGGAATGAATAGACCCACTGATGATGGAGAGAGGAACGAAGCGTAATCAACCCTGGGTTTCCGACGATGCATAATATCAAAGCCATTGAATTTTCCGCGCTGGTAACCAGTTAATTTCCATATGAGAAGGAAACAAATGGATTCAAAGTCCATAACATTCCACATTGTGATGCACGTTATTGCTTCATGGAGTATACCGGCGTGACGCGTTACAGGCCATACACTCATGTATTTTCAAAAATGAAATTTATTTCTGAAATGAAACAAACGCCATCTGTGTCTTCATTTCAAGAACCTGGTTTATAGACCAGGGTATTCATAATTCATGAGATCGAATATATCAAACCATATCATTAATCAAGTCGGACATAATACTATACTACATACATTGACTACGGTTTACTCCGTTTACCTGATCAAGATATAGAGCTCACGGTGGGTGTGACCGGTCGACAGGGGATGCTCACTCCACGTAGGAACCTGATTCCACCTCTGATATATCCAGGGGTCCATGTTTGACCAACTCTTATTTTTTTTATTCTTACGGGAGATAGAAGATTGATTACTATTCATTATCGTCACCTTTTCATAAGTATTGTGGTTAGTGTCAATCATACTGAGACAGTAATAAAATAACATTCACATTACCACCAAGCGTCAGGAATCAGCGGTGAAGGTCACGGATCTTTCGGATATGACCTTAAAAACTGAGGTCCCGTGTCCCAATAGGCGTTGACGTGCTCTATGGCACTTCACTGAAAGTTGTATACGTCTCGAGATGATTGGAGCATTTTCGAATGGGACATTAAACAACAAACAAAACAAGATCACCATGACGATACTACACTTTTTTCCCTGTAGTGTAGGATTAATTTGTAAGATATTACATCCATACTCACGAGTACGTGTGTTGATTTAACTAAGCTTAGAGTTTATTTCTCCGTATTGTATTGTAAGGTAGTATAATTGTGTGTCGCTTTCTGAAATCATAAGTATAGGGATGATATGAGTGAAAGAAAGGTCTTCATTACGTTGAAATATAAAAAAAAAAATCACTATTTAAATGTGTAAGATGAAGTTTGGTTGTAAGGAACTGCATTTCACTTGCCCTGGAGGTTTACTATAACCCTGTTCGACTGTATAATGAAGTTTGTGTAAGATGATAAGAGATAGCTTGATTAGATATAATTTACTAACTTTCAAGTCTTCCAGAAAAGCTGCACGAGTATAATGTTGAAACTTTCTGATATTGATGTAGAACATGGAACACGTGCTGTAAAATTCTTCAGCATGTTACGCATGTTCGATTAGCTTAAACTCTATTTCCCTGATCAATTTATTTCTAAACTTTCGATTTCAAACACCCTGCCTTTCCGGCGCACCCAATCAAATCACGTTTTATACGGACTTGTTAGGGTTTATAAAAAAGTGACGACTGCGCCCACGCTTCAGCTGTCTTGTCGCCATATAATATTGGATTATGTTCATACACCGTATCCAGATGACGACCAACGAACGCATGTGTGTGGTTTGTCTGAACAGAAAGCTTATTGATGTAAGCGTCAAATTCAGCCGCAACTTCTTCGTAACCATCAAAACTATGTAAAGTAAATCGTTTAGAAACCTTCATGTTTTTAAATCGAAGGTTATGTTTTCTTGCATTTGGGTCTTCCTTCTGGCGTGTTAAGGGTATTGTTCATATTTCAGATACTAGTAATATCCCATTGCATTAGATAATACATGTATCTCATTGTATTAAGTAACTTTCATCTCTCAAGAAATAAAAAGAAATCTTAATTATGTAAAATGTATATAATTTTCGAAGAAGAAAAAGCAAGTATGCAATTTTTAACAAAAACATATAGATATTTTTTATGATTTGTTTTTGGCATTTGCCAACATTTTGCCCCAGCCTTGTCTAGAGAGATGGTCTAATCATGATACTATAAATCATAACAGCACTTGAGCTTTGGTTATAGAGCAAATGGAGAAAATATGGATACATTCAATGAAAATTCCCACACGATACATACATACAGCAATACCATATTGTTGGATTTTTTAAAAATGTAACGGATGAATATTTTAAAATGAACGAAATAAAGCCTAACTACAAACTACAAACATTGATTACTTGAAGGAACTGTTCAAACTGTACATTTGGGGGTAAATGAAGGTGAGAGTCAGCAAATCGGATGCATGACATCCGAAGGCGCACAAAGTTTATGGTCAACACATTGGTTATCATGGTTAAGAAACTGATGTTTTAACAACCCTCCATTGTACAAGTCTGAGACTTAAAAGGCTTCACTAAAAATGAGAAATATTGTGTGGCGGATCGGATTTCTTTTTTTACACATAGTTGCTTTTATTTCAGCCTTGATTATTAAATCGGCTTCTTGTGACATATGAAGTTCATGTACTTACTGTCAGTCATTTATTTTGAGTACTTTTCATGTTAAGATGTGGTTGATACATTCCACATGTTTTTGTATTAAACAGGAAGTGCCATACCCGTCAGGTTTTCCTAAGTGAATAAGCTATCTGTTTCCTGATTGGATAAGTCAGCATAGTTTCTTTGGTTTTGATTGGCTTAAGTTAGTGAATAGAATTCAGGGTATATAAGGCCGTGTTTGATAAGTTTTACTTGGTTGGGAACTGACCTTATGGTTAGCTTTCTCTTCTCTTATTCTGAGCCAATAAATCTCAAGGTTTTAAAGCTCTGAATATTTTGTTAGGTTAGGAGTTAGGGACTGCTAAAAACCTCAGGGTTAACAGCGGGTATTTAGTTTAGTTTTAATAGTTATAATTTAGTTTTGCAGTCTATTAGGTTTTCCTTACCAAGTCCTGTTTCAAGGTGCTGTAGACGGTAGTAGTAGGTTTTATACTTATAATATATCTACTTTTCAGGGTCAGTCATTTTTTTTTATAGTTTCTCTAAAGGAATACTCTTGACAGGTTAAGATGCAGCTCGTACCCTTTTTATTTTAAGTTTTCAGTATTTTGGAGGCACAGTAGAGACATATTTTGATATATTTCAATTTTGATACTACATTACACTTTGCTATTTTTCTATGTAATTTCTTGTTTGTTATCAATGAAAAGATAAATCAACCCTTTATCATTAACAAATTAAAAACTCCTTACTGGTGTTTGCATTCCGATGTGTTGACCATAGTTCAGAGAGTACCTTACCTGAGTTGAACATTTTACTAGAGTCAGTGTACAGGTTTTATTTTGGGCATTCAATCATCTGAGTTACTGCCCCTGATACACTGGTTCCGGTTGCAATTGCTTAATGACCCCCTATCGCCAACATTCGTGCATCAAAGGATCCTATTGGATTGATTGATTGATTGAATATTGTTTAACGTCCCTCTCGAGAATATTTCACTCATATGGAGACGTCACCACTGCTGGTGAAGGGCTGCAAAATTTAGGCCTATGCTCGGCGCTTATGGCCATTGAGCAGTGAGGGATCTTTATCGTGCCACACCTGCTGTGACACGGGACCTCGGTTTTTACGGTCTCATCCGAAGGACTGCCCCATTTAGTCTCCTCTTACGACAAGCAAGGGGTACTGAGGATCTATTCTAACCCGGATATCCACGGGATAACCCCATTGGAAATAAGCTTTCATGGGTTATCCTTGGTATTTATGTTTGTGTACTAGTATTTGTATGTATGTATATACCGAATAAAAATTTCTTGATTTATTTAAAGCTGAGAGTTAAATTCCTATGAACAGCTCCGACAGGGTTTTACATTTACTTTATTGAGCACTAGACCAGTCGGGCTACTTCAAATGATTTTTACTAGACCTGATCTTACATCCACTAGTCCTGATCAACTTTCCAGGAAAAAAACCCACTGATAGTTTCTCCATATTTAAATACTTAATTCAAATGACAAACGTTAAGTTTGAACTAAAACGTATTTAATTGTCTCAAAAAAATCTTTAGTCTCGTGATTCAATTTGATGCTTTTATTTTCAAACACATTTAATGATTTTCTGTTTCTTTAAATTCTACCCGGCATGGAAATTCTTTAGTCCATTTAGAATAAAATGACCTCAACCGTTGTTGTTTTTTTTTTAAATTTCTATTTCATAAGCCCTGCTTTGTTTCTTCCCATTTTTTTCTCTTGGGACATCTTTCCTTGAGGACGAGAAGTCGTATTTGAATAGATATACCCGGTAGAGATATTCCCGCACATATGTCAACACCGAAAAATGGCTGTTTACGACATAATTTATCAATTTGATAAACACTTTCTTATAAATATTAAATTCAAGTAAACTGGTGGGTTTTTTTATTCTTTATTTTTTTCTTTTGTAAAACATCACTTCCGACCGCGACCTATTTATTAGAACTAAAAATAGAGATTATGTCATCACGCGGTTCAAAATTGCTCTCAAACTCTTTGCAGTTATTTTTTTTAAGTTAAGAATAGAATATCTTATGGTTTAAAGTAAAGTTTCTTGATTATTTTTTCAACACGACCAGTCGGACTTGTAAATCGACATTTTACCCGACCGGACTCATGTAGTAAACTCGGTCGGTCGGACGTGCCTTGGTGTCAAACACAGCTGAGCTGATGAACACTCGTCATTATAAGACTCTCAGTAGGTAAGATTGTATATTGATTAACGTCTCGCTCGAGAATATTTCACTTGGAACTTCCTACGTATACAATGCACGACGCGAACACCTGAAGTTAAAGTGACACAGAACAATATTTAAAATCATCGAATGGCTCGTTATAATAGCAAGCATCCACTACATGGCTTAGTAAATGTCAATCAAGTAATTCAATTACACGCTACAACTATAATATGAAACTAGATTGTCATTAAGGCATTGCCACTCGCACCCAGTTGTTTGCCTGCAAACGTAATGAAAGTTGATTCAAGACTATTATCAGCGTTCACATCAATTTTAACATTGTGGGATATATAATGACACGGAATTGCATTTGGCTCAAGTCAATATCACTCCTGGAAATCATAATTTGATGGTCAAACGCAACGTCTGAATGGAGTGTAGGACTGAGGTTATTCTAAATATTTATTCTGAATGGAGTGTAGGACTGAGGTTATTCTAAATATTTATTCCACTCTTTAGCTACATCAACATGATATGTGTACATGTAGTTACTAAGATTTGAACCCCACGTAGTTTCACGTTTGTTGTAGCAAGCGTTATTGAATGTATTAACACACGTATGTCGCTAGCTTCATCATTTATGAATACATTTACTAATTAAAATTGAACCAGGTTGTAAACATTTAAGAACAATTTTTTGTCATAATTCAGACAAATTAGGAGATCGTCACTATACATGTATAGATATATGAAACATGCGGGGCTTGGAGCCACATTACTCATTCTTGATTGTAACATTTAAAGCTAAGATGTGGTGAGCGGATCATGGACTATATTTTAGGTTGATTCAATAGCGTAGTGAAATATCACTCCATTCCCTTAATTGAACTTTTGTCTTTGGTAGAACAAAATCACACCAGGAAAAGATTTTCAAAACTAGAGGACTACATACAAGTCTAAATTGGCAAATATGCATGATACAGTGTTTGCCCAACTCTTAATTTTGATTGTTTTGCTGTTTTCCGCCACACTCAACAATTTTTCAGTTATCTGGTGGCGCCCAGTTTTTATTGGTGAAAGAGAGAACCCAGATACAATGTACCATTCCTTGTAGGATTTATGAGATTGATCGCTGTTCATTATCATTACATGTCTTCTTTGAATAATAATAAAAAAAAGAAATGGCTTTCTCTTTCTTGAAGGATTCGATACTTTTATTTTATGGCACCATGTACCTTATTACACTTGTGGTTTTATACGACACATCTGATCACTAGAAGTATAGCAGACCATAGGCGTAGCTTGGGTTCGAATATTACCGAGATAGGGGGTCTGGGGGGCGCAGCCCCCCAGAAGCTATCGACATTTTAACAACGTAAAAGGTGTTGGTTTTTTTTACCGAGTCAGCTGCCTCGGTTGCCTCAATGGAAGCTACGCCACTGCAGACAGAAATAAAGTGTAAGAGGATATTCGGTCTACCATGTGTATCTTTGGTTTTGTTTTACGTCCCATTCTTGATGTTTTCACTCATGTCAAGATGTCATCAGCTTATAGATAAAGTGTCATCAATTTTGACCTCTGGTGCTCAAGGTCGTGGCAGTGAAGGTACTGTATTGTGACACGCGACCTCCGTTTTTAAGGTCATATCCGTAAGATCTGTGACTTTCCCTTTCCTTACATTGTAACAAGGGAACAATCACTGTCTGTGTATGGAACTTCCGGTTGCAAAGCGAACGTCCTAACCGTACGTTAGGCTTCCGCGACCGGTTTTGGATATTGGTTTTGCTTTATAAACAAAAAAAAAATATGTTCACCCAGTGTTTATGTTATAAAATTCGAAATAAACACAAGTAGATACAGTCAGGAAATTAAAAGTCGTCTGGTACGAACATATTTTGACCGTTACCTAACATTGAAACAGAATTTAGAACAGTAACACACACACACGCAATTTTTGTGTTTACAGTGTGCACGCGATGCCCGCAAATTTTTTATTACGTCACAGTGAATAAAATTAACAACGCTAACAGAGCTCTAGGTTGTCTGCAGAAATGTTTATCGTGGGTAAATTTGGCAAACGTTGATACCACTGTTGTATTAATGGTAGAAAAAATTGTCGCTGGTAACTTTTGTCAACCAACTGTAGTAGGCCTTGTCACAGTGATAGATTCAATTGATTGACATTATTTTTACGTCCCGTCGAGAATTTTTTACTCATATTGAGACCGTCACCAACTGTAGGTAAAGTACCACAAATTTAGACCTTCATTGTATGCTTAGCGCTCAGGGTCGTCATAGCAGTGAGGATTCTTTAATAGCGTGTCAATGCCTGCCGCGACACGGGACCTCCCTAAATAGTTTAGGAGTCATTGAATACAGTCAGGTTTTTATAGGTCAAATTCCAAGGTCAAAGAACCAAACACCATTGTGTACAAAGTCTTGCCATAAAGAATCTATATACAAAATATGAAAGAACCACCCAAAATAGTTCCGGATATATTGTTTTCTTAAACGTAGGTCAAACTCTGAATTCAAGGTCATAAGGTCAAAGTTCATAACATCAAATGATAGGTATTGCCATAAGAAATATATAATAGCATACAAAAATGAACGATCTACCTTAAATAATTAAGAACTTATTGAATAGGTAAGATTTTTATTAAAAATAGGTCAAACTTTCAGGTCAAAGTCACAAGATCACACATCATGGATCACAGGAAATATCTTCCCATAAAGAATGTATATACAAAATATGAAAGTCCAGGCTAGCTTAAATAGTTCAAGAGACATTTTAAAAGATTTTTCATATACATCAGCCTTTGACACCTTGATCCCCTATTGTGGCGCCATCCTATCCCCTTAAAGATTTTCCCTGTATACACTCACCGTCACATGTATTTGTATGTAAAAAAAAAAAATTATTTCATATTGTGGTCCCACCCTATTCCCTGGGACCATGATTTGCACAAACTTGGATCTACTATATGTCACGAACCTTTCATGTAAATTTGAACTTTTCTGGCCCAGTGATTCTTGAGAAGAAAATTTTAGAATATTTTCGCTATACATTTGTATGTAAAACTTTGATCCCCTATTGTGAACCCACCCTACTTGTGGGGGTCATGACTTTATAAATTTGAATCTGCATTATGTCAGGAAGCTTTCATGAAAATTTGAACTTTTCTGGCCCAGTGGTTCTTGAGAAGATTTTTCCCAACATCTTCGCATTTAAAACTTTGATCCCCTATTGTGGCCCCACCCTATCCCCGTGCGCCATGATTTTAACAAATTTGAGTCTGCATTATATCAGGAAGCTGCCAACTATATTTGAACTTCCCTGGCCCAGTGGTTCTTGATACGATTTTTTAAATGGTCACACCCTATTTTTGCGTTTGCGTGATCATCTCCCCTTAGAAAGGGGGATGGCCCTTCATTTGAACAAACTTAAATTTCCTTCACCCAGGTATGCTTTTTGTCAAGCGTGGTTGAAATTGTTCATGTGCTTCTGGAGAAGTCGAAAATGTGAAAAGTTTACAGACAGACGGACAACTGGTTATCAGAAAATCTCGCTAAGCTTTAACTCAGGTGAGCTAAAACAAAAACGACTCAAACTCGTAAATACTGACGAAGACGGTCATAAAAGTGATCCACTTAGAAAAAATACCAGCAGCACCGAAAAACAACCGATAAAACGAAGAGGAGAGAGCACTCTAAGGCTAATTTATATCACTAACCTGTTAAATGAAAGAAGGCCAGTGAAGATAAGCGAGTCGACAATGGCTCCTAGGACGCGGATATAAAAGATTTTCTGCATTTATTTGTTTAACAAAAAAGTTATTAAGATGAAAATGCACAATCTTATGTCATATTTAATTCAATAATGTCATATTGTATAGGAGTAATATTTCTTACACCTCAATATTATGAACTACGAATACATCGTCTACTTGGTGTTGGTAGCGCTAAAATTCTGGCGTGAAGTTGATATGTTTGCCCGGAGTTCTCGTCCGTACACCAGCATGGAGAGTACGAACGACAACTTTTGGTAGATATCATTGATACGATGAAGAAAATTTACATGCAACTGATACTTCTGCTTTTCATACCGATTGTTAGACCGTTCATGGTACACTGATTTTGACAACGGACAACTCCGTTTACCTGATCAAGATACATGTATAGGGCTCACCGTGGGTGTGACTGGTGTTGTATAGTAGCCTTTCCCCCATAATAGACCCCCCCCCCCCCCGGAAAAATGACTATAAAGTAGCCTTTCTCCATGGGGGAAACAATACTACAATTGTATATAGTAGATCTCCCCCATAGCAGGGTTACCCCCTCACGTTTTTTTTGGTTTTCATTTTAGAAATCAGATTATGGAAAGGCAGTCGGGTTTTGTACAACAAGTATTGATATTGCATAGATCTGAGTATCGAAAAGTGTATGTGGCCGATAGTTTGAATGCAGATACATGTACATGTATTTTCATAAGACAAATTTTAGAGATATGCTTTACGGTATTACCGAGAAAGTATATAAAACATACGAAATTATAAAGAAAAAACAAGAACAATTAAATTCATCCCATAGTACACATTCAATTGATGGGAGCGATGATTGATTTGATGCGCGCATGAATTCAATATTTCTATATGATGCACGCAACAAGTCAATTATTGCCTGCAATAGTTCATTTGACGTGCGCATCAAATCAGTGGACGAGAGCAATTGTATTGTTAAGCGCAATAATTGAATTCACAATACATTTATCTTCAAATGATTAAATGAATGATATCTATAATTATTTGCGTTTATGTTAAGTATGGGCGGTCCATACCTCTCCGCCTGCAGAGCAATCTTTATTCAATGTCCACACAATATTCGAATTGAAATTGAAAATTACCCACCCACCCCCCTCCTCCCCACAAAATCATACATGTAATTTTGTTATAATTACCCGCAGTTCCCGTCTGCAGTTTGTTGTTAGAAGTTGAACTTCTCTTTGGAAAATCTATCGCTCATACAGGTCAAGCTACACCATCTTTAGGTTACTATGTACACATTTCGATATCCTCTGGACTTTTTGTGTCATTTGTCTAAATAGCATAAAGGTATGGTAATGAAAATTAAAAGTAGAAATCATACTTGAGATTAATGTATGCCCTTGGGCAATTCCAAAATATCGATATATGATGGCGATTCCACAATATCGATATATGATGGGTGATACCAAAATATCGATATATAATGGGCTATTCCAAAGATCAATATATAATGTGTGATTCCAAAATATCGATATATAATGGGCGATTCCAGAATATCGATATATAATGGGTGATTCCAAAATATCGATATATAAAGGGCGACTTTCTACGACAAACGGTATGAAATTGAGCTCCGGGTTTGAATCCTATAAAAAGCAATAATTTTATAACCTGTTTAGACTTTAACAGAATATAATTTGTCTTAATTTTGCTTATTCAATCACTGCAGTATCCAAAAACAGTTAAGCTTGTATGTATCAGAGAAGAACTTTGATATTGCTATGTCACAATAATTCTGTAAAATCTTCACGTTTACAAAGAGTTCACGTTACTACAAAATGTATACCTTAATAACTTATGGGAATTTCCGTGTCTGTAGTTTTTTAAATACCCTGTCAAAAAAGGAAACTTTATCTTAAAAATGTAGACAGTAAAACACGTGAAAAAGATTAAGCAGACGACAGAAAAGCATCTCAATGTAAAGTACATGTGGTCACAAAACTTCTTCATTTACGGTGTCCTTTCATTTTTTCTGTCTGTCGAAATTCCTCATGCCTGTTTTGTAGATCACTAAGCGTGACACTTTACACAGTGAATGAGTTCATAATTCAGTAGAGTGTATCCTCCTACACCTAATATTGATGCTCAGCATTTAAAACTTGATCATTGATTATAAAGCACTGCTTGGTACGTGTACAATGAGAATCTACGTCATCACACATAAATCACTATCAGTCAGTAATATAGACGTTGTACATTGACACATATTCTCAACTTCAACACACAATGAAGGTGCATCAGGTTGCCCTAGGTTGAGCTGAAGATTGTTTTCTTTACTAGACACACCGTTTTATATCCAAAAACAGTTACAACTTTCTTTCACCCCAGAATCTTCTGTATCAGAAAAATCGCGAATGTGATCTCTAGATAGAAGAAGTTATCAGTTTTCGTAAAATTTTTAATTAACCAAGCATATTGTCGACTGTACCCATCTTTGAAATCAAGTTTTCCAAATGAAATATCTTGTCACTCCTTTACAGTTTATAATTCCAAATAATATTATTGCTATGTTTATTTTTGTTGCAGTTTAATTTTGAGGATCCATTTCGCAGCGCAAATTCAACTACTGCAAAAATGTTGTAAACAATATCGTTATCGTCAGCTTTCTGCGTATAAAGTATCAAAATATACGCACTTGCAGATAGATCTAGTGCGGCCTTATGTACAAGATTTAAACTCGCGTGTCGGTTTTTAAGTCAAATGTAGAAAATCTAGATTATTGCATAAAAGGGAAATTCCGAACTCTGGAAAATACAAGATTTTAACTACATCTATCAAGCTTTAAGGAATTGAGCTAAGTATGGCTGTCTTGGTTCCTAATGGTTTTCAAGGCCATTAACAGAGAAATTCAAGGTCAATAAAAGAAATATTCAAGGTTAATAACAGAGAAATTCAAGGTCAATAAAAGAGAAATTCAAGGTCAATAAAAGAGAAATTCAAGGCCAATTAAAGAGAAATTCAAGGTCAATTAATAAAAGAAAAATTCCACATTCCTTGCACACCTAATTAGAAATTCAGGAATTGTGTATTGTATAAAAAGGTACCGGGTAGACTCAGTGGTTTTGTAGTTAAAAATAGTTGCCGAACTTTTAAAACTCTTTGGGAAATCGGGATAGATCAGAAAACGTCATAACTACGTTAAAATAACGTTTTTCTATGCAAGATCTCGTTATTTTTACATCACTGCCTCAGTATATGACGACCTTAATATGACATTGGCTAGGTAAAACAAGCAAAACTTTTTTTGAACCTGCGTGTTTTCAGTTCGAATGGACCTTTGATAAATGTTTGAAGGTATATTTTACACTAGTGTAGTGGAAAAATATGTTTGATATTTGATATTCAAATATTACGACAGCGATGTAAAAATACGGACAGATATGACCCAAAACATGCACAGAGATAGTTGTGTCGTAAATCTGAAAGGTTTGATAACAACGCAAGGTTTTCTGCAGAGAGTTTTATTTCCTCAGCTGGTAAAATGCAGTTATATAGAACAAATTATTATGAAAATAACACAATGCTTGTTAATGTATGTTGTCAGTAAACACGTGGTTTCCATGTGATAACTGGAATTGTGGTTATAATTTTGTTCACGGTCGACATGCTGCTGTGACGTACAGTACATGTATCATATTGGACCTTTTTTTTTCACTCATCAATGTATCACCTTTAGTTCACTATAGACCCCCTTTACTTTTATTTTTAGCCAAGCTTTGGCGGAATAAAGATCAGTCACGTAAAATATGGTGGGTGGGGGGGGGGGGGCACTTTTTTTTGACAATGATCCGATCAATTAAACTATGTAGTAGAAGTTATATTCTAATTTCTTCAAATTACAGTGTAATGCTCATAAATTGTCACTACTATCATAATACTAATATCTTGTAAAATGTTAAGCTAGATCAAGCATCGACACATAAATAACATCGGAAATCACCCGCTATCAAAATGTCGTTCTTCACGACTGCATCCGCGTTTCCGATCACGTCCGGGTTAACGATCTCGCGTTTACAGGGTGTTTATAGCATGACGCTGCAGCGGTATTTAATACCGACGTCATAGATAGTCAACGTCATAATATTATGAATCGTCACAGTAATCCTGAACTACCAGTGTTGCTGTTAACCATGGCTGATATCATTGCGTTTCACTTAGTAGAAGAAGGTATTAAGCAGAACAAAGATTCTATACGTTTTCAGAAGGCTATAAGTCAGATAATACTGACTCGTGCACAAGCTGAATTAGCGTATATACAAGAAGTCGAAACTTGGAAGTCGAAATATCAAAATGAATGGCCCAAAGAAGTTGGCGGAAAAGATCTTCTTCAAGTCTTCCGATCTGCCCCGTCTGGAGATGTAGACCGCTTGGTAGAGATTCACAGAAATATTTATGATAAGCTCTTGGCCAAGAATGGTCCCTATCAAAATATCATAAAACTCACCCGGCAGGAGCAGGACACAAGGTTAACAGGAATAGAGGAGAAATTTAAGTTCTACAACAAACAGCGAGATGATTTAGAAAGCTCTGTCAAAAACCACAAGCAGTCGTTAGACAACTTGAAAGGCCAATTGATCAAGATGGAAGAAAACATTTCCAAGAGGAGCAGAAGACATTCGGTCAAGAGTGCGCGCAAGTTACGTTCCTTGAATATGCAGATGTCTGATCTCCGACAACAAATCAAAACAACCTCAGCAGCATGTCTGGAAGCTGAGGAAAAGTTAGTTACAGTATTTCGTCAGTAATAAGAAGAAGACCCTACAGATCATGTTTCTACAACTCAAGGAATTGGACAGAGACAGATATTCCGCGATTTGTAAAGTGGTTTCAGAGTTTGTGAAAGAAATCACTCAGCGATATAACTCAGTTGGTGAAAGTCTGCATGAGAATCCGGAATCCGTCAAATATCTTCTAGAAATCCACAACCAGAAGTGGAAACAAATAGAAGAAAGGGCGAGGCTGAAGAAAGCTGGACTTATCACGGGGGTTGATATGTTCTTGGTGACCAATTCTTCTGTTCAAGATAATCTAGATTTATATGTTATAAAGGAGGGAACAATGACCAGGAAGAGAGAAACGGTTCCACCACATACTTTACCCCGTGGACAGCAAGACCTACTAAAGAAAAGTACTCACACAGCTCAAAACACAATATCCTCTCCTGCAAATTTTGATACAATGGAAAAATGCAAACTAATCATGAAATTCCCGTCACCGTTAGTGACAGAATATTCGGAAGATGACATAGAAACTTTAGAACTACCAAACGAGACATTCTGTCGTCTACCAAATCCGTTCACGGTCAAGGAATTCTGTGTGAATGAGGCCAAAACATGCAAGACGATAGAAAACAATCATCCCAGCATAAGAGCGGAAGGAGATTACTTAGTGGTGAACGAAGATATTGGAAAGATGCGCAACGTAAAAGTAATCGTCACAACCAGTTACAAAGCTCGAAGTAACAAAGAACTTACTGTTAAGAAAGGGCAATTCATAAAGCAAATAATGGGAGATAGCGAGGAAGGATTTGCTTATGGGTGGACCCGTAAAACCAAACTATCCATGAAACGATACGGTTGGTACCCCATAAGCATTGTGTCCTGTCAGTAAAACCGTCCCACTTAGAATTGACAGTACCGTACACTAAATGTCTGAAATACATTGAAGATGAAAAAATAAAGTTAATTTTCTTTTAACATTAGAATTTGTTATCTTTATGAATTACGTTGGATTGAAAGAATATTGGAATTAGAACTGGGCAGAGTATCACATGAAAAATCCGATGTGTAGTAGTGATTTGATCAATGACATAATGGTAAAAGGTTTAATATATAAGATATTGATAACTTGCATCGTCGGCATATATAGATGTGTGAGAAAGCTTATTACTATTATTTCAAAAATACTTACTTCAGGTATCTCTGCTTAAAATTTAAAAAAAATCAACCAATTAATATTAGATTTTGTCTGGTTGTGCCAAGATTTCAAATTCTTTGTCACGTACGTTAAAAATCAACATTTTCCCATGTAATCGTTTGTATCATTGACTACAGTAATTTAGATTTATATGTTTGGACTTGGTGCTTTGTAAATAACTTCGTTTTACCGAATGTCCGTCGGATGGGACGTTAAAGGGGGTCCCGTGTCAAGGATCACAACCACCATGGCACGCAAAAGATCGTTTTCCTGATGTTCGAAAAAGAGTAGGCTCACTGGGGGCCGTCAGGGAAACTCAAACACTCACAACCAAACATCATTTAATTAGTTAACCGCCGTGAAATGGCTGAAATATTGCGAAAACGGCGTAAAACCCCAATCAATCAATCAACCAATCGTTTTACCGATAGATGTGTTCACGTGTACTATTGTCAAGTGGTATTTATTTTATAGCTATCAGGAACAGAACACTATGATCGTCATTTAATAGCGTTAGTAATAGCATACTTTTGAGGATCATTTATTCATCCTTAATATCCTGTATTATAAGGATTATAAAACTATATGCAATATCAAATATCTTGTATACATAGAAAAAGTGAATACATATACACTGTACTCACCATTGTCATTGCAAAGGAAGTCTTTCCAAAAATGTGGAAATAATATTAATGTATTTGGTACAATTATACAGCTGCAAAAACATTTGGGCTCTTGTTTGTATATAGAAGTAAAAGGAAAGTTCATTGGAGAGAGACAGTTTGAGAATATGGCATGCTGCAAGGGGATGCCTTGTCACGGTGGTGTTCAAAGGTCAAGGGTAGAAAATTTGACCACCACGTAAAGTTATTGATCAAGACCAATCTTCGTGCATAGGATTTCTGCAAAGTACACTATTCAAGTTTTCTTTAATTATTTACACATTTTGCGACGTTTAGGTAAATGCAAATGGAATGAAACCAACTTAGAACAAAATTTAACCTGCAATTTCACCACAAATAAAATGGGGGGGGGGGGGGGGGGGATTTGACGTATTAAAAGACAATCAGGAATTGTATCGCATAACTGTTAAAGAATAAAGATGTTTTTCTTTACATATTGTCATCCATCTTACGTACTGTCATCCGTCGTACATACTTGTAATTTGTACGTGGTCTACCCTCATGGTACATGTATTGTCGTCCATTTGATAATTGCTATTTCCGGCCACGATAGATGGGAAAGGAGAGGGTAAGATAACTGTATAGGTATCTCTGTTGAGAATATTTAGTTGTGGAGGCCGAGGTCGCCTTTTTGTCAATCCCATTAAATGATAACGTGTTTGGCTGTTTCAAAGTTTTTATGTTTTATGCAGAAATAGAATACAAAAAGACATGTTGATACTGGCAGTATAAATTTGAATTTAACATCTGTTTGATATATCAATGGACGACACTAGACACCGTGCGGGTATGTACATATTGCCGCCGACGCACCTTATGCTCCATCACGAGGGATGAACCATTTATTTAATGTTCACAGAGCGTATTATCCCAATTCACCACTACTTATGAAAATCAAAACACATTTCGAAATTTTTCAACCCGTTTTATATCTTTCAAATGAATGTTTCGAAATGTTTAACCGTGTTTTGTGAATATACATTTTCTCACTAATGGTGCATGTCGGTTCTTTGTTGGACATACAGCCTTGACATTGATTTGTTCGTACTAGGGCACTCTGTATGGGATATCCCAGTGAGATGCTATCTCTCCGAGTTCTCCAGGAAGCAAATAAATACGACAGCCAATTAGTATCAGACCAGAAAAAAATTCTCCTAATTATGGTGATATTACGAGAAAATATCTCGAAAATACGATCTCGAAATTTCAAGATAATTATATCAAGATTACGAAAACAAAATCTCGAATTTCAAGATAATTACGATCAAAGATATTAAAATTTGGGAGAATTTTCTTGAAATTAGAAAGTATCTCGAAATTACGGGAAAAGATTTAAAAATTACAAGGAAATGTATCTCGTAATTACGAGATGATTATCGAGAACTATCGAGATCGTCACTTGTTGAAGGTGTGTCTGTGGTGACGGTCCTCGGCTTCCTGTAAATGAATTGTATCAACAAACCGTGCACTATCAGGCTTATACATGTATCATGTTATGTCATATATATATATATATATATATATATATATATATATATATATATATATATATATTTATTTTCTCTACAAAAACAAGTTTTAGTTTTTACGATTTGAAGAAGAACACACTTTTAAAACAATGTACATTTCATCAAATGTGTGGGAAGGGAGTTTCACAGCCAGACATACGAACTCAACCATAGGTCTACGCATGTACACTGCTTCATTCTAGACTATTTGAATTTTGAAATGCACAAATCAAATAGAACCGGTGTTGTATAGTAGCCTTTCCCCCATGGTAGATCCCCCCCCCCACGGAAAAACATTACTATGTAGTAGATCTTCCCCCATAGCAGCCCCCCCCCCCCCCTCACGTTTTTGGTTTTGATTTTTGAAAACAGAATATGGAAAGGCAGTCGGACTTTGTACAACAAATCAATCTTTTACACCTAACATGTTTTTTCTGTTATGATTTATATGGAAACAGAGCTGCAATGTTGCCTTGGAGTAGAGCAAATTTTAACATAAAACAAGGTTTATTTTTATAAAGCAATTTAGGTTAAAATTTGGTATTTTTAATTTTGTTGACGGCTGTAATAACTTGTATGCTATTGTGTAATTGTAATTTTCAATACGTGCCTATTAGATTGAAAAAAAATTGTATTTCTACCAAGATGCTTTGTATAACCCGGGGTAAACTAAATCCCCCCTTTCCTAATTTCATGAACCGTTTTATCCATTCGCCGTTTTTTTCGGTCTTTTGTTTTTAGTTAACGAAGTCTTTTCAGCCAATTAGATTGTCGCGCAAGGCGTCCTTTTCTTTGTTAGTTTGAGTGCTGCCAGGGAAAAATTTAGGAAGAAAAAGCAACCTCCACCTCCACTCCATCCACCACATGCCTTTTTATGCACCATTTTTGTTTCCAGTAAAGATTCATGATATTGTATTTTATCGCATATTTGTTTTTTGTAACAATATTGTGGCTGGGAGAACGCTGTTGTGTATTACTTTTATATGTTGCATTTCTAGTCAAGATGCGGGTATGTCTCCCACCCAATTTCGTTCTGTAGTTTTAGGACTCACAGTTTTCGTCATTTTAAATAAATGACAATCTTTTACACCTAACATGGTTTTTTTCTGTTATGATTTATATGGAAACAACAGAGCTGCAATGTTGCCTTGGAGTAGAGCAAATTTTAACATAAATATTGATATTGCATAGATTTGAGTATCGAAAAGTGTATGTGGCCGATAGTTTGAATGCAGATACATGTACATGTATTTTCATAGAGACAAATTTTAGAGATATGCTTTACGGTATTACTGAGAAAGTATAAACCATACGAAATTATATATATTAAAAAAACACACAACAATTAAATTCATCCCATAGTACACATGTATAAGCAACCATTAGGATAATAATACCTGAAGGATTCCCCAGTACTAAGGGCACGCCTAATACATTTTATGTGTCAATACATTATACATTTAGTATAAACATAAATAGTTTTAAAATCGTGAAAATTAGATTGGGTTTTCTCTCTCTTCTGAGTATCAGAAACAGTGTATGTATACGGTTATATGTTACGAGTGTATCAAATATTTAATATTATATATTACTACAGTCTCATGCTCTTTTACTAGTATGTATTATTTTCTACAACCAACAGTTAGCAACTGTTCATGACGCTGACCACAAACAAAATATGGGAAGTTTAATACGCATTAATACAATTCAAGAAAATTATATGTACATGCACCTGAAAACATTAATTCACCATAGCAATATGCTACTGGAATACATAACATCTTATCCACTCAAACTGTTTAACGGTGATTTACCTTGTTTGGCCTTAAAGTTCTTCTTTCAGGGCTTTACAAAGTTCACAACGGTTCTTCGTGAAAGACACCATATTATGCCTTTGTCAACACATTTCACTCAGAAAAACATACAAGTTCTCGTAGGCAACCTTGACTATTAAAACACAGGCGTGTATACAGCGAATCCTATTCATAAACTAAACAGTGTCCAGGTTGGAAGCTGATTTCAAACTCGGCACATTGTAATAACAGATATTTGACTTGAAACATTTATAAAAACTAGAAGTGTGTTTCAATTAAGAAACAAATCTAGATGGAAAACGTAATATGAAGAAAAACAAATTGTGTTCGTAAGGGATTCGAACCCGGTCGTTTAAAAAAAAAAAAGGACTCTTGTTTACCTATGGAATTCGATGACCTTACCCTCTGAACCACGCTGTAGCTCATACATTTCTAAGGAAAATTAATGTACAGGTGAAGATGAAAATAATAGCAGTGAAGTCGTTTCGACTTTTTTGAATTTTACTAAAAAATGCCCCGGTGAAACAAAATTTCAAAACGAGTTTTTTTTTAGCGGAAAACTCGAAGAACATATTCATACTAAATTTAATTTTGTTTCACGGAGGCAGTTTTTCTCAAATTCGGGGATATCCCTCCATTTTAACGCTAAAAATCATAAATCGCTTATTGCTTGATTTAAACTCGAATTATTTTGGCAAATTTTGTCTATACACGTCTTTTACACTTATTTTCAAAAATGTTTGAATCAAGACATCTTTCATGCAACACCTTTAGGGAAATTAACATGAGACGTGCAACACCTTATATGTATAAATCAAAGTATACTGACAGTACAGCTGGGAGTTGCACCGCCTGGAATAGTTACGATTATATATCGATAACATGTTCACATCTATTAATAATAAATGTTACATTTGGTTTACAGAGATATCTTGTAAAGCGATTATCACAAAAGGAAAAGTCATTACTATGCAAATATCGAATTTCTGCACATTCTTTGCATGTTGAAAATGGAAGGTGCAAAAATTTACTTAGAATCGAACGCAAATGCTCATTTTGTAATTTACATGAAATAGAAGACGAATTTTATTTCGTTTTGATATGCCCAGCATTTTTTTTTTTTTTTTTTTTTGGTTTACGTGAAAAATATATTAAACCTTATTACTATTAAAAAAAACCTTCCTTTTTCAAACTTGTAGAACTTTTTAGTATATTAATGTATATCTGATGTACCGGTATGTGCATAAAAATAATTTTAAAAAATTAGTTCGATAGACTTCATAAGTCTTTGAGCATTGTTTGGATAAAATTTGAATATATCATATATAACTTTATTACCTATGTTAACACAATGTTTGATTGGCAGGCAGCTTCCAATTTGGGGGTGTCGACTTAAAATTGGGTCTTTAATGATAGACATGCATGCAGTGTCTGCTTTCATATCCGCAGTCTCATCTTTTCCCCAACTGTATTCAGTTGCAGACCTGCTATTGATGCCTGATTCTAAATACAATGTTTTCACATTCTATCACAATGTGTGTGTTCCATTGACATTATTAATAATTATATGTGCACGGCAATGATTTTTTCTAACAAATCAATTAATATACACTGCCAGTCAAACTATATTCAGTTGCGTATGAGGGTGGTAGTGAAGAGGTAAATTTGAAGGACGTGCCCGATGCCAAGGAGTAGCTCGCTACGCGAGTCGACTCAAAAACTAAATGCATAATTAGGAAAAGCAGAAAACGGTATATCAATATTGGGAATTTCGCAATCCCAGGGTTTTGACTCTAGCACAGGTCCAAATCATTCATAGCGTATTAATGTTACACACATCATCTAAAGTATTTCATCAATGCAGGCACTCTCGATCGGGGACATTTCAGTTTTAAGAAAACATTGTTTTATACTGTTGCTGAACATTAGAATTTAGCTTAGATATGCAGTACAGGAATTTCTTTCTAGATTTCATAGCCTTTGGGACTAGTGATACTTTCCATTAATACTCAGGTGACCGATAAGGCATGTGAGGTTTTTCTTCATCTCGATTTGAGATGTTGAACATTATATCTGTACATATATACGGAACTGGCTAACGGTATAAAGCGTATTATTTAGACGTGATAATGAACTGGCTAACGGTATAAAGTGTATTATTTAGACGTGATAATGAACTGGCTAACGGTATAAAGTGTATTATTTAGACGTGATAATGAACTGGCTAACGGTATAAAGTGTATTATTTAGACGTGATAATGAACTGGCTAACGGTATAAAGTGTATTATTTAGACGTGATAATGAACTGGCTAACCGTAGCGATAAAGTGTATTATTTAGACGTGATAATGAACTGGCTAACGGTAGCGATAAAGTGTATTATTATTTAGACGTGATAATGAACTGGCTAACGGTAGCGATAAAGTATATTATTATTTAGACGTGATAATGAACTGGCTAACGGTAGCGATAAAGCATATTATTTAGACGTGATAATGAACTGGCTAACGGTAGCGATAAAGTGTATTATTTAGACGTGATAATGAACTGGCTAACGGTAGCGATAAAGTATATTATTTAGACGTGATAATGAACTGGCTAACGGTAGCGATAAAGCATATTATTTAGACGTGATAATGAACTGGCTAACGGTAGCGATAAAGTGTATTATTATTTAGACGTGATAATGAACTGGCTAACGGTAGCGATAAAGTGTATTATTATTTAGACGTGATAATGAACTGGCTAACGGTAGCGATAAAGTATATTATTTAGACGTGATAATGAACTGGCTAACGGTAGCGATAAAGTGCATTATTTAGGCGTGATAATGAACTGGCTAACGGTAGCGATAAAGTGTATTATTTAGACGTGATAATGAACTGGCTAACGGTAGCGATAAAGCATATTATTTAGACGTGATAATGAACTGGCTAACGGTAGCGATAAAGTATATTATTTAGACGTGATAATGAACTGGCTAACGGTAGCGATAAAGTATATTATTATTTAGACGTGATAATGAACTGGCTAACGGTAGCGATAAAGTATATTATTTAGACGTGATAATGAACATGTAACGGTAATTTTGAAAATATAGTCATTAATGCAACCTGGTATATTCAGGGGTCCGTGTTTGTCCAACTCTGGTATTCAGTACTCTGTATAGAAGGCTGATCGAGCAGTACAGAACCATTGTGTAGAATTCAGTTCTCTATTTAGAATGAGAAATGAACAGAATTATTGTGTAGAATTCACTTCTCTATTTAGAATGAGAAATGTACAGAATTATTGTGTAGAATTCACTTCTCTATTTAGAATGAGAAATGTACAGAATTATTGTGTAGAATTCACTTCTCTATTTAGAATGAGAGATGTACAGAATTATTGTGTAGAATTCACTTCTCTATTTAGAATGAGAAATGAACAGAATTATTGTGTAGAATTCACTTCTCTATTTAGAATGAGAAATGTACAGAATTATTGTGTAGAATTCACTTCTCTATTTAGAATGAGAGATGTACAGAATTATTGTGTAGAATTCACTTCTCTATTTAGAATGAGAGATGTACAGAATTATTGTGTAGAATTCACTTCTCTATTTAGAATGAGAGATGTACAGAATTATTGTGTAGAATTCACTTCTCTATTTAGAATGAGAAATGTACAGAATTATTGTGTAGAATTCGGTTCTCTATTTAGAATGAGAGATGTACAGGATTATTGTGCAGCATTCAGTACTCAATTTAGATTGGTAGATGTACAAAATTATTGTGTAGAATTCAGTTCTCTATTTAGAATGTTAGATGTACAGGATTATTGTGTAGAATTCACTTCTCTATTTAGAATGAGAAATGTACAGAATTATTGTGTAGAATTCAGTTCTCTATTTAGAATGAGAAATGTACAGAATTATTGTGTAGAATTCAGTTCTCTATTCATTATCGGGATTTTCACGTAGTTGTACTCTACTGAAGAATAAGCAATTGTATCATTACATTGAAAATACGGTCTGGTTATAGCTGATAATCTCATTTTGATAATCAATCACAGAAATATACGTCAATATGAAGAAAATGTGATGGGTTTTTTTTTCTTTCTGAAACGGCTATTGTTACATGTAGCACTATGTACAGATTTTATTATGAACACTACATACCGATATGGATATTTTAATCCCTATGGCGAATTGAGAATCTGCTGAGCACATCCGTCGCGGTAACTCGGTGGTAGTTACAGAGCATTCTAACCCAGCTCATGGCCCCTCGGTATTTAGAAGTGAGAATACGTGACGTATTTGACCTTGTAAACTCACTGCAGGCTTTGGCACATTAAAACCCCTATTAAAGCGATACATTTTCTACGGGACGTCAAAGAAAACCCCCAGCTGAGCATCTATCAGATCGTGCAAAAAAAAAAAAAAAAAGGTTAAATGCGCACTAGACATTCCGGCAAATCTAGAGTTCTGTTAAAGTTATTTAATCTGTGACTCATGTCGTCGATGTGGATTTCAGATTTTAAATGATGATTGAATACCATCAGATCAATTAATTCAAACCCTCATTTTTAGTTTAAATATACACGTTAGCTAAGCGTATTGGCGTACGTTAACAATTGAGCAATTTTAACTTCTATCATTCCAATTTTTTTGCCATATTTGGTATGAAGCAGCTTTGGGACAAGGGAGACATAAATTGTAAATTTCGGGACTCCTGCACTCCGGGACCTTGGGAGTAGGGCAAAAACTGCCAAAAATTGACCTATTTTCAAAAACATTCCCTATAACCGTACGTCTGTAAGAAGTACCAAATGCATAGCCGAGTAGAGCATGCAGACCTCTACCAAAATCATAATTTTAAGATCCCCTCGAATAGTGGGTTGAGCTTCTAAGTGCAGGGAGGGTCAAATTTGGCATACATAGTATTAATGTTAATGCATTTAGATAACAGATTCTAATTTAAAACTACCCTGGTAAATGTATATTTTAGAGGGAGCAGGTAGCCCTCTGCCAAAATTGTAAATTCTATGACCCCCAGGGGTAGGGTTTTGGTACCAGGTTGGGGCCTAAATGGTCTGTGATTAGATGTATTTATCATTAATTATATTTAACTTTGCTTATGCATATTAACTATAAACTCTCTCTCTCTCTCTCTTTCTCTCTCCAGATTTACAACATTTACATAGCCATATAAGGTTGATTTGCGATATTTTCTCGTGATTTAAATCAACAAAAGACAGGTTCAGAAAGTGAGAAGAAACAACCCATGTGACGTTTAATCACAACATATGGGTGTGACGTCAATCGGTGCTGGAGATTTAAACACACAATGCAGGAAGCATCGGGTATTCATCTGTAATGATATATTACCCGGCTAATTGTGTTAGGGGCCCACGCTAAGTAACCATAAATCCTATTGTGAACGTTTAATTACCAGCACGTGAACCCCGGGGAATCCCGATGAGTCCGCGCGGCAGTCACGAACACCCTTTAGCCATTTCATCTTCCGCGATATTTATATAGAGCTATATAGACATTTTTTCAAATCAAGCACCTTGAAATCAGCGCTATTGAAGAAAAAAATCCATCTATGAAAACATGCATTGTACTGTCGCTTTAATTTGCCTAAATTACATACACATGTAGAAACGAAGCGAAAATGGCATTTGTGCGAGCTGACTTAACGGTAAAGGTATACTGTTGGTAGTCAAGAGGGAACAAAACGTTTGTCTATAGAAAGTTGTAATATTTTATTTCAAAGCAGGAATTCTGTTATCAGTGTATTTGGACAACGTGACAGCGATGAATGATTTCTGATATATTTAAATTCTTTTTCTTTTACTTCCGGGTATCTTTAGCAGACAACAATGGTAACTAAGAAAACTTTTATCAAAATTGATCAGACATTCGACCTCTGGGTCACGGATTCTAATGTTAATGTATTCAGTGTATAACAAAAGGATATTGAACAATTTTTAATGATTTAAAGCAAAAGAAATGTTTGCTGTTAAATCATGAATGGTAAATTATTAGAAGCTGACCTTTTTGCACTTGAGACTTTTTTTTAAAGAGTTACATATGCATAATTATGTCCTTGTAAAATTAAGAAAAAGCTAATTTTCTAAAAATGTATGTGGTAAATGACCAATTTATTTCATAGTGAGAAAGTGTGTGTAATTTTTTCCAAGAGATATGTATGAAAATATAATTTCTTTTAAAAATATTTTGATAAAACATGCAGTTCCCATATACTTCAATGTAAAAGTATGTGTGATACAAATCAAGCAGTAATCAGAATTTTGAAAATTCCTATTGCGGATTATTTTTATTTAATGAACCCTTCCAGATGATACTTTACTAGATATAAAATTATGGTCGTTATACATGTACAATGTACATCAAATACCTTGAGGCGGTGTTCTATGGCTTATATATTGAAATGCATTCATGAAAGGTGAAGATAACGAACAGTGATCAATCTCATAACTCCTATAAGCAATACAAGATAGATAGTTGGGCAAACACGGACCCCTGGACACACCAGAGGTGGAATCAGACGCCTAGGAAGAATAAGCACCCCCTGTCGACCGGTCACACCCGCCGTGAGCCCTATATCTTGATCAGGTAAACGGAGTTATCAGTAGTCACAATCAGTGTGCCAAGAACGGCCTAACAATCGGTATGAAACACGTCAGACAGCATTTTACCCAATGATAGGTTGAATTAACGAACTAGATCGTTATAACGACCATAGAATTTGCGAAATGCTTACTTCAATCGAGACTGTTGAAACCCCTGTACCATCAACTTGTTTGTCAATAGCTTGCCACGATTTAAAAACTGACTATACGCAGAACAAGCTCTTGCGTATCGAATCAGTTGAGAGATATAAACACCATATGCAGGTGATAATGGAATAGTGCTACATAAATATGGGAAGTTGACGACGGAGAAGCTGAAAGCATCCCCTTTGTCATACAATTGAGTTGTCATTTTGCCGTTAATGTCTACTTTCAATTAAATATCTAAGTATGAAGCAGAATTGGGCGACTCTGTGGTGTCTTTATATATTTTGAAAATACCTTCTTGATTCATGGACAGCAAGCAACCAAACTCAGTGCATAGAAATAATAATTGATGAGTATGGAGGCCTCTACCAAAATTGTAAAATGCATGGTCCCAGGGTCAGGGGTTCTGGTGTTAGTCCATAGCCCATATGATGAAACTATACGAATAGTTTAAGAATCTTCTTTGCACTGGATCCCGTGGGAATCCGGGTTATAATAGGTCCTCTGTACCCCCTTGCTTGTCGTAAGAGGCGACTAAATGGGGCGGTCCTTCGGAGGAGACTGCAAAAACCGAGGTTCTGTGTCACAGCACGATAAAGCCCCCTTCCTGCCCAATGGCCATAAGCGCCGACCATAGGCCTACATTTTGCAGCCCTTCACCGGCAGTGGTGACGTCTCCATATGAGTGAAATATTCTTGAGAGGGGCGTTAAACAATATTCAATCAATCAATCTTTGCACTGGGGTCTAGTGGGGATCCGGTTTAGATTTTGTCCTCAGTACCTCACCCCCGGGGATCCAGGTTAGAATAGGTCCTCAGTACCCCTTGTCTGTCGTAAGAGGTAACTCAATGGGACGGTCCTTCGGATGAGACCGCAAAAACCGAGGTTCTGTATCACAGCAGGTGTGGCACGATAAAGATCCATTCCTGCCCAATGGCCATAAGCGCCGAGCATAGGCCTAAATTTTGCAGCCCTTCACCGGCAGTGGTGACGTCTCCATATGAGTGAAATATTCCCGAGAGTGGCGTTAAACAATATTCAATCAATCTTTGCACTGGGGCATCTATGTTATAATGGGCATTAGGCGCCTCTACCAAAAATTGAGAAATCCAATGCTCCTCCGATTGCCCCTCAATCTGGGGTTTGGACCGCAGGGTACGGTTACTTCTACCACAGGCACCTGAAGTATGGATTATTACTACACCCCCCCCCTTTACATATTTTTTTTTTGGTGGCAATAATTTCTCTGAAATGTGTGAATTCCCAGTCTATCTCATCCCTCTTTCGATTCATGTAATCGTTTCACGCTTTTTGTAAGTTTTATAGATTGGCCTTCTACCGGTATAATAAAATGAACAAGGTAAGAAACAAAAATTTGTAAACAAACAGGGGGTCCCCGTTTCGAGGCACATTTTCCAAGTAATTACAGCGTTATCTAAGGAATTTTGGCGAGCGGCAGGTCGGGGAGATGTCATATTACAAGTCTCTTCAACTCAAAACCCATCTCATCTCTTTTATTTGACACAATCTTGCGTGCATTGATCAGACAGGGCCTCATCTTTTCCACTGGCAGCCAAAAAGGAGGTCACAGAGTACGAATTCATAACGTGTCGTGTGATTGGTCCGCGAATAATCCCGAGACCCCAATCGGAACTCCTCAAATGTCTCGCGCACTCGGCATCTATGTCGAGTGCCTGAGACATTCGAGGAGTTCCGATTGCCCAAGACCCTTCGGATGATCCCGAGACTAGGCAATGTCTTTGCGAACCAATCACACGGCGCGTACAACAAATCCGTGCTATTATTTTGGCTCGCCACTTTGTCATGGAGATACGTTTAACTTAGACGATCATAGTTAGTACAAATGTTAGATTTGACCGCATAACGTGTCATTTTCTTAATCAATGTCAATGTGTCATGCTCCTTAACTGATATATTTTGGTCAAGGTCATCTGTTAGAAATTGGAATGAGAATGATTTCTAGCATAAGGGATTATAACAAATAGTGTGTATTAACGCCGACCTTAGGTCATTTGCCTAAGGTCAAGGTCACAGGTAAAACATTTATCTGGGTTATACTTTTGTAACGGAGAAAACAGTCTATACACGGCTCGAATGTTTCTGTTAAGGAAACAGTGTGCCATGACCTTGAATTATGACGTATTGGCCAAGGTCAAGGACACATTTCCTGAAATAGGAATGTTTGTGTGACTACTATCAATGCAATTTTAGTAGTTTAGATTCAGTTTTACATAAAACTGCATGGGATATAAAATCGTACAACTGAGTTTCGTTAAGCTGATCGTCCAATCGTGGCTTTGGTCGTGCCTCAGTATATAGGTTTGAGCTTCACCGGCGCTTAAGTCGACTCAGATGAGCGCTGCACAACATGACGCAAGGGCCTCTTGATTTGTAATGTTGATTCACCCCACCCCCCACCCCAGTAATTTAATACACGTCTTTGAATTTGAAAAAAAAAAAAACACAGTAAAAATGTCTCCTCTTGGGTTCCATAAGTCGCAGCGTAAACTTCAAATTCTTAACATTGCAGCTGATTTCGAAATAACGAATCAGGTTGTGTTGTACTCTATATAAATCCTGGAGTTGAGTTATCGATATACATTTAAATCCCCACCCAACACACATGGAGATCCTTGCGTTTTGTACTGCAGTGGCAGTGTTGCTTGCAATCTGTAAATTCATTGAAAATTATCTCCGGTCTATCTCAATACAAAACACACACAATAAATGTGTATTGGTGACTGGATGTGACACCGGCTTTGGGCACCGCCTGGCCCAAGAACTGGACAAGGGGGGCACGCGAGTTTTTGCAGGTTGTTTTACGGAGGAGGGCAAAAAGAGGCTGACGGAAAAATGCTCTGCGGATGCTGTTATTTTCCGTCTAGATGTAACCAAAGAAGACTCCATTCAGAATGCTGTTAATTTGGTCCAGTCAGAACTACGCCAAGACGAGGGTAAATGTTTTAGAATTTTGATAAATTAAATCTGATCAAAGTGAAATAAACTGCCTGCCCTAAACTAAAATGCTGTTTAATATAGTGTACTTACAAAACTTTTTTTAAAAATGTATTCAAAACTTTTATTCACGACTCAATAAAATTTTTGTCAATGCAAAATTTAATTTAGAATTTAATATCTCAAATCGAACTTATTCGGCAAAATTTCATCACAATCTCTATATTGTAAATTCTTACGATTTCTGTGACAATTTGCTTAATTTGTCAGCAAAAAATCGAATTTTAACAATTTGTCATTTTAATCAAATTATGATTTTTTTTCTAAAAAGGACATTCAATTGTATTTTTAAAAAAAATAATTTATATTAGTTCATATATGTGATATTTCATATCAGTTCGTATTCAACTGTGACATTTTATAGCAATTCATATAACTGATATTTCAAACCTAGTCATGAGTTTTACTCTTCAATAGCTTTTCAATTTTTACGATGTTGAAAAAAAAATCTAAATTAGTCTTAAATTTTAATCATGTATTTCTATGAATTTCATTCATACATGTATATGTATAGCCTTTTAAGCATTTTCCCCGAATTTTAATTCTATAATACTGTTTGATTTTTATATAGCTTTATATCAAGAGAACCGAAAAAAGATTATTAATTTTTTAATTGATAAATTAAAAGTTTTACATGTACCAGCGTATGAAAGACATTTTAGATAGAGGGAGGAAAATCGCTCATATATAGATACTATTAGATAATTTTCTCTTAATCTCTGCAAGGATTCTTAACAATCAAGAGAGGATGGTTGTGGTCATTGGATTTTGGACAATGACAGTAATTATGTTGTCCAGTGGGCGATAGGGTGTCTATGTATAAATATTTACACGTACCATGCAACGAACCCCGGATAAACTAATAATGTTATTAAAAGCATCCAATTATGAATAGGGGCGATCTATTCACGCGCCAATCTATTGTCTGCCATCGAAATCATTCATATTTATAGCTTTAAATTTGTTATTTTTAATCCTCCACGGACGTTAGTTGCGTTTTAAATAGCTCAATTGTGTCTTTGTGACTTTTGCAGACCTTTCCACTACAAGGGATACTAATTGTTTCTTAGCGACCAATCTAAACAGTAACTATATATATACACCGGAACCTGCCGAACACACAACACTTGTCAGTAATCAATTATATCATTATTCGACTCAGTCTCAAACGAACGTAAGATATTCCCCACTCTTATCAAAAAATCACAATTCAGACATATGGATCCGATAGGTTGTCCCAAGACCTGTGCATTTAAGCATATAAAGTACATATATCACGCAAATATTAACTGCTGTCTTGAAAAGAAATATATCTGCAATGGCCTTCATATCGCATCTTAATTGATAAACACTTTGATAATTAGGAAACGCGTGTACATTTACGTGTAATAAATCTCGAGCGGGGGTGGATGGGAGTAAAGCGGAAAGTCTGGAGCTCGAATGACTGACAAATTGTATATTTTACAACACCGTAAGCGCTTCATGAAAAGTTTGTCGGCGTGGAGCGTTGCAGTTCATACCCTCATGTTTGGTCTAAATGAAATTTACATTCTGCTTTCATTTCTGTCGGGATTCCCAGCCGTTAAAATAGACGTACATGTACTATATTTATCAAGATTCATCCACGCGTTGTTCATAGCTGCGGTGCATTCAGGAAGATATGGCTATCATTTTTGTAGACATGTCAAAGGCAAAAACATTTTAATTGCAAATATTGTTAAAAGTGTGTCTTTGTGATTCATATCCTTCATAATGTAAATAAGAAAATTTCTTCATTTTCCACCCTTGTCCAGTTTTACAAAATGATTATGTGTCGCATACTTTTAAATTAATGTGCACGTGTCTTCTTATTTCAGTTATGAAGGGATGTGCACTAATATGGACTTCGCAAATTGCAGTCCTATCATGAATACATTTCAAATTGTTAAATGTATGTGTGTGCCAACTCTCAATAATACTTGCTAGGTACTATATGTATAGTAAATGTATTAATGACGTGGTGAAACAGATATGTAAATCTTGGACACCGTCCTCACTCAGAGGAGTTTAAACTCTTTCTCTAATGTAATTCACATCAAAAATTAGAAGAAAAGAATTTTATATGATTTACGAAATTGTTTCGTAGGCGCTATTTTTTGTCTCCAGAAGACTATAATGGCGTTCTTTCTCTTGCAGTGTTGTGGGGTGTTGTAAACAATGCGGGTGTCCTACACCTTGCAGCCCCACTGGAATGGCAGACGAAGGAACACTATGAAAAAACTCTGAGCGTTAACTTCATCGGGACGGTAATGATCACAAAGGCCTTCCTTCCGCTTTTGCGCAAGTCTAGGGGTCGCCTCATCAATATGTCGTCTGTTGCAACAATGGTGGCATTTCCAGGAGTTGTAGCGTATAACGTGAGCAAGGCAGCTATAGAATCGTACACGGACACTTTCAGGTAAATGGTCTTATATCTACATTCCAACATCATTTATCCGTGAGGATTCGGGTTAGAATAAGTCCTCAGTACCCCTTGCTTGTCGTAAAAACTGAGGCCCCGTGTCACAGTAGGTGTGGCACGATAAAGACCCCTCCCCGCTCAAAGGCCGTAAACGCTGACCATAAGCCTAAATTTTGCAGCCCTTTATCGGCAATTGTAACGTCTCCATATGAGTGAAAAATTCTCGAGAGGGACGTTAAGCAATATACAATAATCAATCCAACACGATTTTACGTTGGAAAACTGAAAAATAAGGAATATGTTATAAGACTATGAGATGTGACATCGCAATGCCTTATCACGTTAACATGCTTACGCGCGCTATTCAAACCGACTCTAAATTAATTAAAAATCCATAGATCTTGGATAGTTTTGATATTACTGAGAAGTGAGATGAAAATTTAAAATCTGCGTGATCGGTTCTATTCATTTCTTTGACACTGGTGTTTTTGCAGGCGTGAAATGTACCATATAGGCGTCACGGCGCACCTGATACAGCCCAGCGGCTTCGCCACCAACATTTTCCCTCAGGAAGCCACAATGCGTCTTCGACAAGCCTTCAACGAACTCCCAGACAACGTTAAAGAATTCTACGGAGAGAAAACTGTACATTCAGGTAAATTTATTAACAAGCCTAAAGTAATCTTTCGAATTATTTCATTACAAAAACTGTAAAACTAGACATAGTTCGATATCACTCAAATATCAGAAATGATTCATGCTGCAGTAAAATCTAAACTGATATTTTTTCTCTTTCAGGCGGAGTTGGACAAGTGAAATCCGACGGATCTTTCGATCCCGATTTGTCAAAAGTAACTAGGGCGATCCAGCACGCGTTGTTTGCGCGGTACCCAAAGTACAGATATCTCGTGGGTCAGGGATCAGTTGCGATGTTCTGGACATTGTCCCACCTCCCAGAAATTGTCACAGACAAAATTTTTGCAGTTCCAGCGCCTTAGCATTGACTTGTATTTCGGAGTTGTGAATTTAATATTTTGTTTTTTGTTAACCATGAATACGTTTTTGTATTTGTTTTATAATGTTATTTGTTATTTTATATTGCCTTTATACGTATAATGAAACATGTAAAAATGAAGTACTAGAATATGAAACTATTTTTATCAATATTTTTAGTTCTTTCTGTTACATTCAGTGTGGCACTTCCAAGAGTCAAGTCTTGTATATAGAACCTCCTTTTGATTGAGATATGATATGATGGGCTTTGATGTACGTCACGCGTGCAATAATTTCATCTATAAATACCGTATGTTTACTTATTTTAGCAAATTTAAAATTTAGCGCCATCGGTGCAGGTGCACTGTTTGGCGCAATGATGACTTGGCGCTTTTTCTATCTACTTGCATGAATAAATAGAGATTGTTTATCAATAATTTAGTGCGACAAATAATTTGCGCTTTTGTTTTATCCCCAAAGCCACTGAAATTTGAATCCCGCTAAAATACGTCCACATACAGTATAAACATGACCTTCTACATCGTTTGTATAGATCCGCAGGACAGTCAAACTAGACTCAGATTTAGAATAGCTATCTAAATTTCTGGTATTCTGTTCATGTATCCGCACTGGCCTATGTAATATGTTTGTGGTACATTAGTTCATGTAATAGATTTGTGGTATATCGGCACTAGTTCATGTAAAAGGTTTGTGGTACACTAGTTCATGTAATGGGTTTGTGGTACACTAGTTCATGTAATGGGTTTGTGGTAGACTAGTTCATATAATATGTATGTGGTACACTAATTCATGTAATGGGTTTGTGGTACACTAGTTCATGTAATGGGTTTGTGGTACACTAGTTCATGTAAAGGTTTGTGGTTCGCTAGTTCATGTAATAGATTTGTGGTACACTAGTTCATGTAATATGTTTATGGTATATTTGCACTAGTTCATGTAATAGGTTTGTGGTATATTTGCACTAGTTCATGTAATAGGTTTATGGTATATTTGCACTAGTTCATGTAATAGAATAGATTGGTGTTACGTGTACATCCACACTAACCCTAGGATAGGTGAATGGTATATCCACATTAAATCCTCATCCACACAAGGCAATGTAATAGGTTCGTGTTATATCCACACAAGGCATTGTAATAGGTTCGTGTTATATCCACACAAGGCATTGTAATAGGTTCGTGTTATATCCACACAAGGCATTGTAATAGGTTCGTGTTATATCCACACAAGGCATTGTAATAGGTTCGTGTTATATCCACACAAGGCATTGTAATAGGTTCGTGTTATATCCACACAAGGCATTGTAATAGGTTCGTATTTTATCCACACAAGGTCCTGTCTTGGAATACCCGGTAGGGGTTTAGTTCATCCGCACTACAAGCCATATAAATCAATATGTGTGTACTACAACCACACTAGGCTCTGGAATAAGTTTGTGGTGTACTACAGCCACACTAGGCTCTGGAGTAAGTTTGTGGTGTATTACAGCCACACTAGGCTCTGGAATAAGTTTGTGGTGTACTACAACCACACTAGGCTCTGGAATAAGTTTGTGGTGTACTACAACCACACTAGGCTCTGGAATAAATTTGTGGTGTACTACAACCACACTAGGCTCTGGAATAAGTTTGTGGTGTACTACAACCACACTAGGCTCTGGAATAAGTTTGTGGTGTACTACAACCACACTAGGCTCTGGAGTAAGTTTGTGGTGTACTACAGCCACACTAGGCTCTGGAGTAAGTTTGTGGTGTACTACAGCCACACTAGGCTCTGGAGTAAGTTTGTGGTGTACTACAGCCACACTAGGCTCTGGAGTAAGTTTGTGGTGTACTACAGCCACACTAGGCTCTGGAGTAAGTTTGTGGTGTACTACAGCCACACTAGGCTCTGGAGTAAGTTTGTGGTGTACTACAGCCACACTAGGCTCTGGAGTAAGTTTGTGGTGTACTACAGCCACACTAGGCTCTGGAGTAAGTTTGTGGTGTACTACAGCCACACTAGGCTCTGGAGTAAGTTTGTGGTGTACTACAGCCACACTAGGCTCTGGAGTAAGTTTGTGGTGCATCCACATTAGGCCTTTACTGCTGGTTTGTGATATATTCACACTAATCCCTGAAACGTTTTTGTGGTACAGCACGGGGGACCTACAGTCAAAGCCTCTGTGGAGACCTTTTTTGAACCTTTCTTTCCGAGAACAAACAAATACCTACCTTATTCTACGTATAGCTGTTCAGTAGCGGATTAAACCGGTCGCGGAAGCTCAGTGGTAGGGTGTTCGCTTCGTAACCGGGAAGTCGTGAGTTCGAGCCCCGCACATGCCATTGTCGCGTCAAACAGGTAAATTGCTCCTTCGCCAAATGCTTGGAATTTAGAAGTGAGAATCACGGGTCTTCTAGATATGCCCTTACAACGGAGGTCCCGTATGGTGATAGGTGTTGGCACGTTTTAAGAATCCTCGCTGCTACAACCCTAAGTGTTAAGGATAGATCTAAATCTGGAGTACATGTACTTCATGTCTCTGTATGAATGAAAAATTCTCAACGGTACGTAAGCCACATCCTACCAATACCGGATTTTTCTTTAAGAGTAGAAAAATCTGTGATTCAGGTGAGCGTTGTAGTCCATGTAACCTATAGCTGATACAATTACGATAAAGACGTCAGACGAAGAGTTTAGGATAATTATGCTATATTTGATTACAAAGAACTAACAAAAATAACTCTACACAAAAAACAGAGATCAGAGTTTAGTGATCTGACATCGCTCTTTGAAGTAAACATACCTTATTCGCACGTATGCATACCTACCCTTATTTTTAAAAAGTATGGTGGCCTCTTGAATGTTTTTAAATGGCAGAAACTGATGCGATATAGAAAGGAAAAGAAAACTGCAATGTATATGTTCCCGCTCTGTCTGTCGATTCGTCCGTCTGTCAGTTTGTCTGTCTGGTGTCTATATAACACATTGGTTTTCAAATGACACTACTTGAGGTGTAGCAATGATATTTCACAAACCCTTTCCGAATTTTCGTTGATCCTATTTATTCAGGTTCAAGAGCAATGTCCTTTAAAGCCAAACGGGGGATAAATTTACTTTTGTTTGTTCGTCGTAGAAAAACGAATTAGATGTAAACCAGAATCCCAACAGGACTACAAGAAACAGATCGCGGGAAAGTCTATGCATGTGCTTGTTTCCAGTACAAGAAAAAAATATGAATTGTTGACCACATTATAAGGAGGAATAGCACACGTGAAAAAATCTGATACGGATGGAAGGCGGAGGATATGTACAATAATATTTTGAAATTGAAAGCTCAAATTAACTTTATTTAGTTAAAAATACAATTTTAGTAGAAAGTAATCTGGAAAAAAATTCAAAACCCTGCTACACTAAAACCTACAGTTCAGTAGTTGACACGTTAACCTATTGATCTATACCCAGCTAGGCGATTAGATTTAAAAGGAATATACAAGTATTGCTGTTAACTTCATTTTTCTATAAGTGGTTAATCACAGAAAACCTTCAGATTAAGATAGATTAGTTTTTTTCTAGATAAAGGTTAAGGCTGCGATGGAAAAAAAAATTACATGCCATAAAGATAGGTAAGTGTAAAAGAGTTATTTCTAAATTTAGGTGCACAAAGGTCAAAGTCAAAATGGTACTTATTGTTAACCATCTCTAGTATAAGCTATCATATGGTTGGCGTTGTCAACTTTTCTAATTACACACAGTTTTATAAGAGTTTTCATTCAATATAAGATAAGATTCAAGTCG
This sequence comes from Ostrea edulis, assembly GCF_947568905.1. Classification (NCBI taxonomy): domain Eukaryota; kingdom Metazoa; phylum Mollusca; class Bivalvia; order Ostreida; family Ostreidae; genus Ostrea; species Ostrea edulis. The sequence continues at coordinate 2,258,896 of NC_079165.1, forward strand.
ATTTTGAAATTGAATAGACCAAATAAATAGCCGATAACTGAATTCATTAAAAAAATTATCACGCTTTTATTGATGTTGGTTTCAAAGATTTAACTACAATGAAATTCCAGGATTTTAATTAAAACTTTAAAAATTACTTGCTTCAAGAAATTAACCAAAAATAAACTGAACAATCATTTATCGGAGAGGACTGTAAGATTATTCAGTAATGTCCAGACAGGGGGATGGGCAGACACATGGCAGGGGGAGGGGCAGACACGTGGCAGGGGATGGGGTGTTCTGGTGTTGTTGCTCCGGTTTTGGGACAATATACGTTTCCCCTCAAAATTACTGAGTCACCGGTTGGTTGCCCCTACCTCCTTTTTATGGTAATCAGTAAATGGTAGCCGAAATGCAAGTTTGAACCGATGAGTTAAATTCATGCACCCCCCCCCCTCCCACCCCGATTTCGAGCTTTGAGTTCATTTAAACTTTTGGCCTTTTTAGGTTCTTATGTTTTTTAAGAGGGTTTGTTATATTTTTGCCAAACGTTCGACCCCGTCCCCTTAAAAACAAAACTAGATGCCGGATCCCGGCCTGGTACTGTTCTTATTTATATCATACATAGAATTGAGTACGTTAGGTACAGAGACTGGAATGTAGACGTTGTTGTCTGTGTATGTTTAGGTGTTAGATAGCGCCAGTGTGATCGCACTGACTGGAGTGCTCTCAGGTGCCCTTGTCTATTCAATTACTATTATTAATATGTTTATCATATCCCGAATTTATTATCAATCAAGAGGACCATGGGCCACATCGCTCACCAGAGTTACCTTAGTCCATATACAAACATTTTCCCTAAATATTCGCATTTAAAACTTTGAAACCCTATTGTGGCCCCAACCTACCCCGGGGGTTATGATGTTTACAAATTTGAATCTGCACTATGTCAGGAAGCTTTCCTGTAAATTTAAACTTTTCCGGCTCAGTGGTTCTTGAGAAGAAGTTTTTTAAAAATATTTTTAAATATTTATATGTAAAACTTTGATCCTCTATAGTCGCCCTACCCTACCCTGGTGGCCAAGATTTAAACAATCTTAAATTTGCACTGTGTCAGGAAGCTTTCATGTAAATTTGTAAGTTCCTGGCCTAGTGGTTCTTGAGAAGAAGATTTTTAAAGATTTTACCTATATATTCATTTGTAAAACTTTGACCCCCTATTGTGGCCCCAACCTACCCCCGGGGGTCATGGATTTAACAAACACGAATTTACACTATGTCAGGAAGCTTTCATGTAATAATTTTTGTCTGGTCCAGTGGTTCTTAAAGGGACTGGTTCACGATTTTTGAGGAAAATATTTAAACATTTTTATGTTAATCATTGAAAATATAATTCATTTAATGTTGACAGCCAAAATTTTGACCTTCTGAATGCATTAAGAATAAAATCAATATTTTAGACTTAAATCTGTATTATGTAAACAAAGACTCGAGTCTTTTTATGTATACAAACAAACAAGTGAAATATTGATTTTGTAATATAAAGCATCTTAATTTTGTATAGTCACAAATTTTAACTTTTAGGTGACACATTTTACCCCCAAAATACTTGAAATGTGAAAGATATAATAAAATTAGATCGATATCCATTTCTTTTGAAAAACATCATAAACAATAACAAACCACAATATTTGTTTACAAAACAAATAATACACTCTATAAAGTGAGCTTCTGTGATAATGTATAACCTCAATTTTTATGTGAAATCTTTTAAACACAGTAGACAGTAGATTTTGATCATTAAAAGTGAAAAAGAAAATTTGGGGGGAAATCGTGAATCAGTCCCTTTAAGAAGAAGAATTTTAATGATATATATAATGAATTTAGCTACAGTTCCGCCTCTAACATGAATTATGACAGATCTACCATTGCTCCCTCACAGACAGAATTGTATCTTGTGAAAAATCATATCATTTTCGAGGATGCTGGCAAAAGAAGTACATGAGATTTGGGCTGTATATTTGACATAGGGTACTGCAGGGAGTGGCAATCCGTATTCACTGTATTGGAAAATCACGTGCGGAAACGAAAGGGCGAGTTCATTGTTGCCATGTGACTTGGAAGTTCATTCTTCACATGCTTCATACAAGTATCATGCACAACGAAATAATCTTATACATAATGCTAGTACTCTTACAAGTACAATATGCAAGAGCCCTATGGTCCTTATGCATTGATAGGTTGTCCCCCTTGTTTTCAGAACGTTCATTTTCCGCTATTTTTACATGCATAGTTATTTTTACATTAAACAAGATCTATTTAGTGACTTCCCCTTTCCCCCCGGGATTGTGACCTTTGGACAAAATAGCACATCTATCTGAGGTTTTTTTTGGCTTGTCGATAATATTAGCCAACTTCTCCGTACCCCCCCCCCCCCTCCCCCTTACTTTGTACTACATGACTCGTAAGCACTTTTTCTTAATTTTTCTTATTATAAGCTGAAATCAAATTATTTGATATTCGTTATGGTTAAATGTAATATATATAGATACTATTTACTACTTTAAATGGCGATATTAAGTTGTGTTTAATCATCTAAAGTACATACAATAGTACACTTTTTGGGCCCTAGACATAAAACTTCCACTAAATAATTAGTAACTGTATTATCATTATTTGACCTGAAATGTTTGTCTCAATTTGAATTACAATGGTGGATTATCAGAAATCTAATTTTACAGCTCCATATAACATATCAGTATGTTTGGAAAATAGATCGATTCCTTCGATTAGTTTTTACGTGTATGTACGGTACAAGTATACAGGACTGTACATAGATCTGTAAATGTGAGATAAATCAAATACTGTATGGATATAAATACATGTATATATTTAATCTAAAATTAAAGGTGCATCAAAACTAGGAACAATATGTACTAGGATAATTAACAGGAGGTTGACAAAACACGGACAGTCACGGATGCACGGAAATAGATAAAAATAGTACAAATCACGGATTCATTTTGCACAGATGATAAAATTTTCCGTGCATTTTTTGAAATATAGAATATGCTATTGATTTGTGACTTCAAACGTGCAAAATGAATCCGTGATTTGTACATTTTTTTCTATTTCCGTGCGTCCGTGACTTGTCCGTGTTTTGTAACTGGCGTAATTAACAAATATCGGTACGACTCAGCATATTAACAAAGCGTGGTGTATAACATTTTTATTTGGAAACCCGTACGTATTTGCATATGTATTAACAAACACAAGCATTTGTACCCGTTCAGTACAATTAATGGCACGTAATATCTAACTAGAATTCTTCTCGGACATATACAGAGTCTATGTTGGAACTGCCATGTGATTATTTATATAATTAATGCATCCAGAATGTAAGCAAATGCAACCAACAAACATATTATTTTTTTACGTTGCCGCGATTTTGACGTTTCAAGTTCACGAACTTTGACGTTTTTCTGTGAATTGTGACGTCGAAAGATAAGGGCCCTTTTCTCATGACGCCAGTCATATATATTTGTATGTAAAACACTCATCTCCTATTATGGACCCATCCTGCCCCATTGATTTGCACAAACTTGAATCTGCACTATGTCAGGAAGTTTTCATGGTAATATAAACTTTTCTGGCTTAATGGTTCTTGAGAAGAAGATTTTTTTTAGATCTTCCATATATATTCCTATGTAAAACTTTGATCCCCTATTGTGGCCCCATCCTACCCCCGGGGGTCATGGATTTAACAAATTTGAATCTGTACTATGTCAGGAAGCTTTCATATGAATTTCAGCTCTTCTGGCCCAGTGGTTCTTCGGAAGATTTTTAAATGACTCACCCTATCTTTGCATTTTTGTGATTATCTCCTCTCTGAAGGGAGCATGGCCCTTCATTTGAACAAATTTGAAAGCTCTTTAACCAAGAATGCTTGTGCCTAAATGTGGTTGAAATTGGCCCAATGGTTCTGGAGAAGAAGTCGAAAATGTGAAATGTTTACAGACGGACAGACAGAGGACGGACAAAGGGTGATCAGAAAACCTCACTTGAACTTTTGCTCAGGTGAGCTAAAAAGAGGTTCGTGGGCCTTAACAGTCACTTGAGTTACATACAACATGCATCTCCTTAACGAACAGCTCAGACGAGTAAGACAGGATTTTTAGAATATATTTTCACAAGTAAAATATCAAAACATCCCGTCTCACGAGTAAAATAGATTTATTTTTATTTTATATCCAACAACAAAAACATTGAATTTCTGTTTATCATATTTTCTTCGGCAATATTTCACAGAAAATACACTACCTTAAGAAATATGCAAAATGAATAAAAATCAATACATCTGAACAATAAGACACCTTTAATTCAATTTCATTTTGGGTATAAAAAAACATGAAAAATTACTCATTTATCACATAAAATGAAGATGGTCTTCTGTATCGCGGATGAATATTGCGGCAGGTAGTCCCGGTTGTTATTTTCGCTGTGAAAATAACACTTTTGTCATTTTCACACTTTGAAAATATATTTTTGATACAATGAATATCATTGATAAAAGTGTAATAAATCTTAGTCATAACCATGCACACAGTGTCTATTCACGATACACAGAAGTAAAGAAGATTCATGTATTTAAGAGAAAAAAATTATTTTTGTAAATAAATGAGGGCGTGAACTGCAACGCTCTACGCCATCATCGTGAAAAGCATCCTGACGTACAGCGTTGCTGTTCTTAGCCTCATGTATTTATTTATAAAGACGAATTTGTTTATGTTTACATTGTACGTTCGTTTTTGTCGGAATATTTCCAGCCTTTAGAGTAGTCGTACTATATTTATCAAAATTCATCCGCACATTGTTCACTTTCATGAAGAAATGACTATCAATTTAATTGGTAAAGATATCGAAGGCAAAAGGATTGGAATTGTAAATATTTGAATATTATTTCTCTGTACGCCCTTTTGAGCCCCGCACCCTAGAGTCTCAACTTCAGAATCCCACACCTATGGACCATGAATTTCACAATTCTGATAGAAACATCCTTATAACTGCTCGCCATGTCAACACATTCTGTTTGTCTGATAGATGTCCTTTTATAAAGAGGATTATTTTTAGATATTGCATAATTATTCGGGGGGATTTATTTCAGTCGTCAAGGGCATAAACACGGTTTTAGTTTTTGCACTTAGATAAATAGTTTATCTTTTGAATACATCTAGACTTTCGCCGTCTGGCCGGGGCCGGGGATGAGTGAATGTACTGCGATTCACATACCTCAGCTTCAATATCAAATCTCGGTCGCTATTGTCAATACTACACATCTAAATAAAAATCGTAGTTAGGTTTATCTTACTTTGATAAGGGTGACATCATAATTCAAGTATTTAGTAATGGCAACATGTCGGCCCCGGGTCCTTGTAGTGGACTTGTATCGGGGATTGAGGTTTTTAGCTGCGGAAGGGGTGTGTGTGTGAGGTTTATAGCTGTGGGCGGGTGGGGTGAGGTTTTTAGCTGCGGGCGAGGGGTGTGTGTGAGGTTTTTGGTCCACTCCATTCCTGTTAACATTACTGACAGTGTATATGCTTTTATCCAAACAATGTACATTTTACACCATTTTATACCATATTATGATACAAATATATTATAACATTATACAATATATGTACATGCAAATACATTATATAATTATACATATATTATGCAAATATATTACATTGTCATAAAAATGTTATATAAATATATCATTATACAAATATCATACAAAGATATCATACAAGTATGCATATATTAATCAAAGATATTATTATACAAAGATATTATTCAAATATTAAATATGTTATGCAATTATTATACAAATATATATATATATATAAATTGATGATCAGATGGATTTCAATCACATAATATCATTTATTTCTCTACAGGCTCCGTGAAGCCACGTCGAGCACTCTAGAAGATTATATCGGAGATTTATCCCACTATATAGATATATATATTTAAGATTTGTATAATATTTGCATGATATATCTAACATTTTTATAATATCATATATATATATATATATATATATATATATATATATATATATATATATATATATATACATACATATATATATATATATATATATATATATATATATATAATATGATATTATAAAAATGTTAGATATATCATGCAAATATTATACAAATCTTAAATATATTATGCGAATATAATACAAATATATAATGTCATTACACAAATGTCGGATGAAAATGAAGTTACTAATTATTGTGATCATGCTGGTGTATAATGTCATGTTGTATAGAATTGAAGATTTTCATGTTGATATTTGTGAACATCCAGTAAGTACACACTGCACGGCCACTATACTCCACGTTTTCTCCTGCATTTGGTTTCGCACTGTGATTTCCCGCTACGTGACAAGTAAATGTATTGACGTATCTCAAGTCAGGTTTCAGAGAATACATTTACAAGCATTCAGGTGCACTCCATTTCATATTTTCGGTTCAGGTCATTCACACTGAATATTTCATTTACAAGTAAACAGAACTGAAGGTCGTACCGCCGCAGATTTGTCACAGAACTACAAATTTTGCAAAAATTGAATAAACAATTTTAAAAAGCTTCATGAGTGGGAGGTAATGATAAACCTTGTATTTAAAACCTATTGACTTGCCATTTCTCTGTTAATTTCCCCCATTGACACCTTTATTGAAAGGTCTATCAAAAAGATCGATGGATATCCATAATTCAAGACAAATTAATCTTGGGGTAGCTGAGAAGTCAATGGGAGCGTTGAAAATATGTCACGGCATGTATACGTGTCATTATTATTTGTCCTATTTCAGTCTCTACAAATCATCAATATAAAAATTTACTGGTAGAATTTCGACATTCCTCACATAAGTATGCATTTATTAGAATTAGAACACTTTTATTCACATTATTTACGAAAGTCGATTAATGCTGGGTATCAAGGAAAAATAAAATTGTTTTCGTAATTACCCGAAATTACAAGTTCATTTTCTCCAAATAAGAGATTTCGAAATAATGACCTACATTTTTCACATTATAAATCAACGCAGGTACATTAAATCATTTCATACGGTGGACAAAAATGCTTGAATTAAAAAAACTCATGAACCTCGCTAAAGTGAAAGTGTGCATCATGACTGTGCAAGCTTCATTCCTCCGAGTATCTCGATCTTAATCGACAAAATAAAAAAGTTCAAAATTGTCAGACTTAAAATAGGGTTGAAATCCAGCTATATATAAATACCTTTCAATTTTTCAGTTGCATGTGAACTTAACGTGTTTAAGAATTAAATTTCTGTTTAAGAATTAAATTTCATAAAATGCAAAGAAGCCTTTCTGGTGAAGTCTATTTTGTCACTAAATTGTGTATTAATCTAAATTGAATTTCGTGCTAATCAACTTGCCTTACAATCTGACCTGCATTGCAATTTCTTAGAAAAGGAACAATTATATTTTATATTTTCACATTACTTTATCGTTTTTTTTTATACCAATATGCGTCTGTTGGTTTTTCTTTTTATACACAAAACGTTGCTTCCTATACTTGTAAAATTGTCAGTCTATACGAGATATACAGCGTCTATAACTTAGACACAAATCAATGTTAACTATAAACAGTGTATTACATGTCGATAGAGCAAAAAATAAGACCGGTTCTGTTTGATTTGTGCATTTCAAAATTCAAATAGTCTAGAATGTTGTCACATGCAGCAGTACACATGCGTAGGTCTATGATTGAGTTCGTATGTCCGGCTGTGAAACTCCCTCCCCACACATTTGATGAAATATACATTTTTTTTTTAAAAGTGTGTTCTTCATAAAATCGTTAAAAAAAAAATAAAAAAAAAAAAATAAAGCTTGTTTTTGTAGAGAAATTATAAAAAAGGTATTGATATATTTAACATAACATGATACATGTATAAGCCTGATAGTGCACGGTTTATTGATACAATTCATTTACAGGAAGCCGAGGACCGTCACCAAAGACACACCTTCAACAGGTGACGATCTCGATAGTTCTCGATAATCATCTCGTAATTACGACATACATTTCCTTGTAATTTTTTTTAATCTTTTCCCGTACTTTCGAGATACTTTCAAATTTCAAGAAAATTCTCTCAAATATTGATATCTTTGATCGTAATTTTGGGATTCAATTATCTCAAAATTCGAGATTTTGTTCTCGTAATCTTGAGATCGTAATTTCGAGATATTTTCGTTTTATCACCATAATTAGGGGGGGGGGGGGAATTCTGGTCTGATACTAATCGGCTGTCGTATGTATTTGCTTCGTGGAGAACTCGGAGAGATAGCATCTCACTGGGAGATCCCACACAGAGTGCCCTAGTACGAACAGATCAATGTCAAGGCTGTATGTCCAACAAAGAACCGACACGCACCATTAGTGAGAAAATGTATATTCACAAAACACGGTTAAACATTTCGAAACATTCATTTGAAAGATATAAAACGGGTTGAAAAATTTCGAAATGTGTGTTTTCATTTTCATAAGTACTAGTGAATGGGGATAATACGCTCTGTGAACATTAAATAAATCGTTCATCCCTGGTGATGGAGCATATTGTGCGTCGGCGGCAATATGTACATACCCGCACGGTATCTAGTGCCGTCCATTGATATATCAAACATATGTTAAATTCAAATTTATACTGCCAGTATCAACATGTCTTTTTGTATTCTATTTCTGCATAAAACATAAAAACTTTGAAACAGTCAAACACGTTATCATTTAATGGGATTGACAAAAAGGCGACCTCAGCCTCCACAACTAAATATTCTCAACAGAGATACCTATACAGTTATCTTACCCTCTCCTTTCCCATCTATCGCGGCCGGAAATAGCAATTATCAAATGGACGACAATACACGTACCATGAGGGTAGACCACGTACAAATTACAAGTACATGTATGTAGGACGGACGACAATATGTACGACGGATGACAGTATGTACGACGGACGACAGTATGTACGACGGACGACAGTATGTACGACGGACGACAGTATGTACGACGGATGACAGTATGTACGACGGACGACAGAATGTACGACGGATGACAGTATGTACGACGGACGACAATATGTACGACGGATGACAGTATGTACGACGGACGACAGTGTGTACGACGGATGACAGAATGTACGACGGATGACAGTATGTACGACGGATGACAATAGGTCCTGCCTCTGGATCCCGACCATGTGTTCATATCAAGAAAAACATCTTTATTCAAATTTACCAGTTATGCGATACAATTCCTGATTGTCTTTTAATACGTCAACCCAACCCCCCCCCCCCCCCCCCCATTTTATTTGTGGTGAAATTGCAGGTTAAATTTTGTTCTAAGTTGGTTTCATTCCATTTGCATTTACCTAAATGTCGCAAAATGTGTATATAATTAAAGAAAATGTGAATAGTGTACTTTGCAGAAATCCCATGCAAGAAGATTGGTCTTGATCAATAACTTCACGTGGTGGTCAAATTTTCTACCCTTGACCTTTGATCACCACAGTGACAAGGCATCCCCTTGCAGCATGCCATATTCTCAAACTGTCTCTCTCCAATGAACTTTCCTTTGACTTCTAAATACAAACAAGAGCCCAAATGTTTTTGCAGCTGTATAATTGTGTAATTGAAATGGAGTACCAAATACATTAACATTTTTTCCACATTTTTGGAAAGACTTCCTTTGCAATGACAATGGTGAGTACAAATGTATATGTATTCACTTTTTCTATGTATACAAGATATTTAATATTGCATATAGTTTTATAATCCTTATAATAGAGGATATTAAGGATGAATAAATGATCCTCAAAAGTATGCTATTACTAACGCTATTAAATGGCGATCATGATGTTCTGTTCCTGATAGTTATAGAATAAGCATCACGTGACAATAGTACACGTGAACACATCTATTGGTAAAACAAAGTTATTTACAAAGCACGAAGTCCAAACATATAAAACTAAATTACCGTAGTCAATGATACAAACGATTACATGGGGAAATGTTAATTTTTAACGTACGTGACAAAGAATTTGAAATCTTGGCACAACCAGACAAAATCTAATATTAATTGGTTGGTTTTTTGTTTTGTTTTTTATTTTGAGCAGAGATACCTGAAGTAATTATAAGTATTTTTGAAATAATAGTAATAAGCTTTCTTACACGTCTATATATACCGATGATGCAAGTTATCAATATCTTATATATTAATCTTTTTACCATTATGTCATTGATAAAATCACTACTACACATCGGATTTTTCATGTGATACTCTGCCCAGTTCTAATTCCAATATTCTTTCAATCCAACGTAATTCATAAAGACAACAAATTCTAATGTTAAGAAAATTTATTTTTTCATCTTCAATGTATTTCAGACATATAATGTACGGTACTGTCAATTCTAAGTGTGACGGTTTTACTGACAGGACACAATGCTTATGGGGTACCAACCGTATCGTTTCATTGATATTTTGGTTTTACGGGTCCACCCATAAGCAAATCCTTCCTCGCTATCTCCCATTATTTGCTTTATGAATTGCCCTTTCTTAACAGTAAGTTCTTTGTTACTTCGAGCTTTGTAACTGGTTGTGACGATTGCTTTTACGTTCCGCATCTTTCCAATAGCTTCGTTCACCACTAAGTAATCTCCTTCCGCTTTTATGCTGGGATGGTTGTTTTCTATCGTCTTGCATGTTTTGGCCTCATCCACACAGAATTCCTTGACCTTGAACGGATTTGGTAGACGACAGAATGTCTCGTTTGGTAGTTCTAAAGTTTCTATGTCATCTTCCGAATATTCTGTCACCAACGGTGACGGGAATTTCATGATTAGTTTGTATTTTTTCATTGTATCAAAATTTGTAGGAGAGGCTATTGTGTTTTGAGCTGTGTGAGTACTTTTCTCTATAGGTCTTGCTGTCCACGGGGTAAAGGATGTGGTGGGACCGTTTGTCTCTTCCTGGTCTTTGTTCCCTCCTCTGTAACATATAAATCTAGATTCTCTTGAACAGAAGGATTGGTCACCAAGAACATATCAACCCCCGTGTTAAGTCCAACCTTCTTCAGCCTCGCCCTTTCTTCTGTTTGTTTCCACTTCTGGTTGTGAATTTCTAGAAGATTCTTGACGGATTTCGGATTTTCATGTATACTTTCACTATTTAACTGAGTTAAATCGCGGAGTGATTTCTTTCACAAACTCTGAAACCACTTTACAAATCACGGAATATCTGTCTCTGTCCAATTCCTTGAGTTGTAGAAACATCATCTGTAGGGTCTTCTTCTTATTACTGACGAAAGACTGTAACTTTTCCTCATCTTCCATACATGCTGCTGAGGTTGTTTTGATCCGTTCTCGGAGATCAGACGTCTGCGTATTCAAGGAATGTAACTTGCGCACGCTCTTGGCAGAATGTCTTCTGCTCCTTTTGGAATTTTTTTCTTCCATCTCGATCAATTGGCCTTTCAAGTTGTCTAACGACTGCTTGTGGTTTTTGACAGAGCTTTCTAAATCATCTCGCTGTTTGTTGTAGAACTTAAATTTCTCCTCTATTCCTGTTAACATTGTTTCCTGCTCCTGCCGGGCGAGTTTTATGATATTTTGATAGGGACCATTCTTGGCCATGAGCTTATCATAAATATTTCTGTGAATCTCTACCAAGTGGTCTACATCTCCAGACGGGGCAGATTGGAAGAATTGAAGAAGATCTTTTCCGCCAACTTCTTTGGGCCATTCATTTTGATATTTCGACTTCCAGTTTTCGACTTCTTGTATATACGCTAATTCAGCTTGTGCACGAATCAGTATTATCTGACTTATAGCCTTCTGAAAACGTATAGAATCTTTGTTCTGCTTAATACCTTCTTCTACTAAATGAAAAGCAATGGTATCAGCCATGGTTAACAGCAACTCTAGTAGTTCAGGAAAGTTGGATTACTGTGACGATTCATAATATTATGACGTTGACTATCTATGACGTCGGTATTAAATACCGCGGCAGCGTCATGCTATAAACACCCTGTAAACGCGAGATCGTTAACTCGGACGCGACCGGTATTGCAGATGCAGTCATGGAGAACGACATTTTGATAGCGGGTAAATTCCGATGTTATTAATGTGTCGATGGTTGATCTAGCTTAACATTTTACAAGATATTAGTATAGTAGTATTAATATATGAGCATTACACTGTAATTTTAAGAAATTGGAATATAACTTCTACTACATAATTATATTGATCATTGTCAAAAAAAGTGCGCCCCCCCCCCCCCATTTTACATGACTGATCTTTATTCCACCAAAGCCTGGTTAAAAATAAAAATAAAGGGGGTCTATAGTGAACTAAAGGTGATACATTGATAAGCGAAAAAAAAAGGTTCAATATGATACATGTACTGTACGTCACAGCAGCATGTCGACCGTGAACAAAATTATAAACATGAAACCACGTGCTTACCGTTGACTGTGAAACAACGTACATTAACAAGCATTGTGTTATTTTAACAATAATTTGTTCTATATAACTGCATTTTACCAGATGCGGAAATAAAACTCTCTGCAGAAAACCTTGTGTTGTTATCAAACCTTTCTGATTTACGACACAACTATCTCTGTACATGATTCAGGTCATATCTCTCCATATTTTTACATTGCTGCCTTAATATTTGAATATCAAACATATTTTTCCACTTCACTAGTGTAAAATATAACTTCTAACATTTATCAAAAGGTCCATTCGAACTGAAAACACGCAGGTTCAAAAAAGTTTGCCTGTTTACCTAGCCAATGTCATATTAAAGTCGTCAAATACTGAGGCTGTGATGTAAAAATAACGAGATCTTACATAGAAAAACGTTATTTTAACGTAGTTATGACGTTTTCTGATCTATCTCGATTTCCCAAAGAGTTTTAGTTCTGCAGCTATTTTTAACTAGAAAACCACTGAATCTACCCGGTACCTTTTTATGATACAATTCCTGGATTTCTAATTAGGTGTACAAGGAATGTGGAATTTCTTTTAATTGGCCTTGAATTTCTCTTTTATTGACCTTGAATATTTCTTTCATTGACCTTGAATTTCTCTTTCATTGACCTTGAATTTCTCTATTAATGACCTTGAAAACCATTAGGAATCAAGACACCCGTACCTAGCTCAATTCCTTAAAGCTTGATAGATGTAGTTAAAATCTTGTATTTTCCAGAGTTTGGAATTTTTCTTTTATGCAATAACCTAGATTTTCTACATTTGACTTAATAACCGACACATAAGTTTAAATCTTGTACATAATACCGAACTTGATCCAGTGGCGGATTTAATGAGTGGCATCTTGTTTAGAAAAATGTAAACGATAAAAGAAGCAATAATTTCTTCCACTTTCGGAAAAATAAATGACCAAATCTTTTGATTTATCAAATTACTTTTATTGGGAGAACTTTACTTTTTTTCCAAAAACCCTTAAAATTTGCGTAATTTTATTAATTTCACCCTATCAAAAAATGACAAAAATAGTAAAAAGGACTTCATATGAGACATATTTCAAGCCCCATAAAAACTGTAAAATCCAGGAGCTTCCGGGGGCTCGCCCCCTGAACCCCCAACGAGGCCTTTACCCTGGACCCATTAGGGGCCTCAAGACGGCCCCACACCCCCTGTCTAAAAAAAAGTGAGCCCCCTCTAACCGCGATTCCTAGATCCGCCCCTGAGATCTATCTGCAAGTGCGTATATCTTAACACTTTATACCCAGAAAGTTGACGATAACGATATTGTTTACAACAATTTTGCGGTAGTTGAATTTACGTTGCGAAATGGATCCTCAAAATTAAACTGCAGCGAAAATAACATAAACATAGCATTGACGTTATTTGGAATTATAAACTAAAAGCGTGACAAGATATTTCATTTGGAAAACTTGATTTCAAAGATGTGTACAGTCGACAATTTGCTTGGTTAATTAAGAGATTTACAAAAACTGATAACTTCTTCAAACTAGAGATCACATTCGCGATTTTTCTGATACGGAAGATTCTGGGGTGAAAGAAAGTTTTTAATAGTTTTGGATATAAAACGGTGTGTCTAGTAAAGAAAACAATCTTCAGCTCAACCTAGGGCAACCTGATGCACCTTCATTGTGTGTTGAAGTTGAGAATATGTGTCGATGTACAACGTCTATATTACTGACTGATAGTGATTTATATGTGATGACGTATAGATTCTCATTGTACACGTACCAAGCAGTGCTTTATAATCAATGATCAAGTTTTAAATGCTGAGCATCAATATCAGGTGTAGGAGGATACACTCTACTGAATTATGAACTCATTCACTGTGTAAAGTGTCACGGTTAGTGACCTACAAAACAGGCACGAGGAATTTCGACAGACAGAAAAAATGAAAGGACACCGTAAATGAAGAAGTTTTGTGACCACATGTACTTTACATTGAGATGCTTTTCTGTCGTCTGCTTAATCTTTTTCACGTGTTTTACTGTCTACATTTTTAAGATAAAGTCTCCTTTTTGACAGGGTATTTAAAAAACTACAGACACGGAAATTCCCATAAGTTATTAAGGTATACATTTTGAAGTAATGTGAACTCTTTGTAAACGTGAAGATTTTACACAATTATTGTGACTCAGCAATATCAAAGTTCTTCTCTGATACATACAGGCTTAACTGTTTTTGGATATTGCAGTGAATGAATAAGCAAAATTAAAACAAATTCTATTTTGTTAAAGTTTAAACAGGTTATAAAATTATTGCCTATTATAGGATTTAAATCCGGAGCTCAGTTTCATACCCTTTGTCGTAGAACGTCACCCATTATATATCGATATTTTGGAATCACCCATCATAAATCGATATTGTGGAATCACCATCATATATCGATATTTTGGAATTGCCCATTATATATCGATATTTTGGAATCGCCCATTACATGTATATATCAATATTCTGGAATCGCCATTATATATCGATATTTTGGAATCGCCCATTATATATCGATATTTTGGAATCACCCATCATATATCGATATTTTGGAATTGCCCGAGGGCATACATTAATCTCAAGTATGATTTCTACTTTCAATTTTCATTACCATACCTTTATGCTATTTAGACAAATGACACAAAAAGTCCAGAGGATATCGAAATATGTAGTAACCTAAAGATGGTGTAGCTTGACCTGTATGAGCGGTAGATTTTCCAAAGAGAAGTTCAACTTCTAACAACAAACTGCAGACGGGAACTGCGGGTAATTATAACAAAATTACATGTATGATTTTGTGGGGAGGGGGGGGGGGTAATATTGCATGAACATTGAATAGAGGTTGCTCTGCAGGCGGAGAGGTGTTGACCGACTATACTTAACATAAACGTAAATAATTAAAGATATCATTCATTCAATTATTTGAAGATAAATGTATTGTAAATTTAATTATTGCGCGCAACAATACAATTGCTCTCGTCCATTGATTTGACGCACACGTCAAATGAATTATTGCAGGCAATAATTGAATTATTGCAGGCAATAATTGAATTATTGCGCGCATCATATTGAAATATTGCGCGCAATAATTGAATTCATGCGCACATCAAATCAATCATCGCTCCCATCAATTGAATTCATGCACGCATCAATCCAATTATTGCTCTCACCAATGTGGTGGAATCATTGCTCGTAAAATTTAATATGGAGCTACGTGTAAATTATTTGATGATTTATTTTATTCAATTGAAGATATCTTTAATCATTCACTACGATTTTATATAAGGAATTAATTTGCTCATAAATTCTTTTAAAGAGAACAAAAATTCAAATTTAAGAGATCATCAATTCAGTTAAATTGTGGATATTTTGAATTGGAGATATCTCTTATTAGATATCAATTGCTCTTTCTAAAAGAATTATTGTAGTTATCAATTGGATTATTGATATCATTTATTCAATTAAAGAGAACAATCGTTCAATTAATGCGCGCATTATTTGAATTGATGCGCGCAATAATTGAATTATTGCTCTCTTAAAGTAATTCCACCCTCCTATGATGTCATCAGATTTTGCAAAATCAATGATTTATTTATATTTATGCGTGATAGGAACATAACTTTTGTTGGAGTCTATTTCGATAGTTATTGTTAAAAATCTTGTTAAAAATAGACTATTTCAAAAGTCTAAATTACAGATGAATAATATATGATATGTTTCAAAATATTGAATCCAAGGACAATAACTCTGTTTTTATTGATATCTTTATATAAAATCTATCAATCGATAGATTTCCTTTACCTTTTACAGACATTTTATATATTCTTATGAAGGAACAGTTTTGAAATTGTTTTGAACGCTATTAAATCGTCATAACCAATTTTTATGAAATTTTGATAATGCTGTTTAAGGAAAATTGCAATTTTCTGACGGTGATTTATGATTCTGTTTATGTATGTCTCGCATCTTAAAAAGTGTGATGACCTATGTACTGTATCTTATTTGATGATTTAATACTTTTAACTATAATGAAAGGAAATAAATACACTTTTTAAACTTGTATCAGATAAAACTGCGAGTATGGAATTACCTTAAACTGAATTATATCGCTTATCAATTTAATTGTTGCTAATTATTAATTCATTTGAAGAGAGCAACACTTAAATTATAGCACGCAGCAAGTGTATAGCGCGCGTCAATTTAATTGTTGATATCATTCATTCATTTGAAGAACAGTTTAATGCGTTATAGCGCGCATCAATTCAGCAGAATGATTAATACTTTCAACAGTATAATTAATGCGCGCAATTCAGATTTGAATAATGGAATTGTTGTGCGCATCAAATGAATTGAGTTTATGTTCATGTTGACGCTCCATAGAGAGGACATATTTTCTTTGTACCCAGGTATGGCGCCATATGTCGGATAACTGTCCTCAAAAAAGTGTTACGATACACCAGAAAAGTCCGGATTTATGTCTTACCGCTACACCGCAGAACAGTTCTACGTGAATTATATGTATATATGTAACGTTATGGTAGTCTCTTCACGCCTCCCCTCACCCCGTAAACCTCCGCCCCACGACAGAACACCAAATAAATAAATGTGCAATGTGATTGTCAATAATACGACACAACTTTTGCACTCTGACTCGGTGCAGTTTTGCACCTTGAACTTGATAAATTGAAACAATTTTATATAAATAAATGTGAAGTTATGTGTGTGTATTGTTGTTTGTAACATGCGTTATCGTCCGTCATGGATATATTGATACTTTTAGGGTATCTGGTTACGATACTGTCTGGGTTAAAGCTAGTGGAGTTGTGTATGCGGCGAATGTTCTTACCCTACTCAAAGAGCAGGTGTGTCTTGTTAACTGGTTGTGACACAGGAATCGGGAATAGTCTCGCCCAGGAGTTGGACAAGAGAGGCGTCCGTGTCTTCGCCTCTTGTTTGACTGATGAAGGGGTGACGAAACTCTCAGAAAAGTGCTCCTCTAACGCCGTCGTATTCCGCCTTGACGTGACACGCGATGACGAGATACAGAACGCCGTTAATTTGGTCAAGTCCAAACTCTCGGATGACGAAGGTGGGTGGTTCTTTGTAAGAAGCCGTGTGCATGGCTGCATGGAGATAAATCTATATTTTCTCTAAATGTACTACAAAGAGATTTCAAGATCATTAACTTTAATGAGCATTTCTGTCTGAAGGCACGTAGTAATTGAGCACTAATTTTGGGAATTAAGGGATATCTTTCGATATGCGGAATTAGGAGGGGGCCTCAGTAGCTGCAGAACTGTAGCTCTCTGAAAAAAAATATTGTTCCGTCACAATTTTTTCCCCCAGAGAGCTATGTAGCTATGGCCGCAGGGGAATGCCCCTCCCCTTAATCCGAGCTTCCTCGATATTCTTTCTATTCATATATTTCATTTTTATCTTTTTATTTTTCATCATTAATATTTTCTTCTTGTCAAAATATTTAAGACGCCTACGTAAAAGCAAGGATCCGCCACTGACTGTTCGTGTATTATTGCGTGAAACAAGACAACGATAGAACGTAATCATTTGAATGGAGGGAGCATTACTTTTAATCAACTTACTATATATACAGCCTTAGTTTTCACAATGTGCCAACATTGAAATTAGACACGCATTGAATGTAACCATATCATACTATTTATATATCGAGTAGAGCTGAAAACCGCAAATTGAAAACTGTAAAACCAGATGTAGATTAGAAACCACGAAAATAAACCACGAGCTGATTTAGAGTTGTATACAGTACCCATAATCGACTTACAGCAGTTTTGTAGACATCGTTCATTGATCAGATTTAACCTTGACTTTGAAGTGGAAGCTCTAAGTTCGTTTGCATCTCAACCTTATAAATTACGTATAGAATAAATTAAGTCAAAACGTTGTTCAAACCAATGTTCAAGTTACTGACTAAATAAATTGTGATCAGGGACTTCAAAAGTTACTTAAACACCTGCAAATATTGAATTTTGTTCTTATTTAAGGGTATTTTCTACGTAAATGATTCAGGTCACCCATTTTTAAATATGCAAAAAAAAAAAAAAAAAAAAAAAAAAAAAAAAAAAAAATTAGGGCAGTAAGTTTGAGATTAAAGATACCTCTTAATCGAATTTAGAAATATCTTTGCAATAAAAGTATTTATTTTTCCTATGGAGATGTCGTCCCGTTCAGTGTTGGTGTTCCCTATTATAGCGCGCTCTCATAATTACTATAATTTCCAATTAATCTAATTAAAATATCGCATTATTTTTAATTGAAATTTCGGATAGCAACTATTTTAATTCAATTACAGTGCATGCACGTTTACAAATAATTCAGCAAATGAACTGATATCATCTCCAAATAGATCAAATAGGTATGTATAACTAATTAGAACTTGGGGGAGGTTTTAATTTTAATTTTTTATTCTTGCATGTATCTCTAAACATTTGCGTATATCTTACATGTAGGTCTGTATAAGTACGTGTGGATCGTTTCTCTTTACGCAGTGTAAGAATCACGGGGGTCTGAGGAACAGCAAACAATTAGTTTGTTATCTTTCAAGTCTTGAGTATCGAAGACAATTTTTAAATATCCGATGAAGACTATTTCTTCAAGAGAACGTAATGTATGTACGCATGTTCAATTGTTGTATATGTACCCAAGCCGAGTCCAGTTGTATTTTTGTTTAATTGTAAGTACACTTTGAATTTCGCCGATTCTGCTTCACAAATTTCGTATATTATGACAACGCAGATCTGTTATATCACCAAACAGAATAAGCCAAAGTTCCGAAATAGGGGAATCGTTTACTAAGACTGCTCAAACCTATATAATCCTATTGTTAAATAATATCTGGGACAATCCGAGTCCTTATTTCTGTCGGGTTCATCTGTATTTATGTTTAGTGCAAAGAAGTACAGGTACAAGATGACCGTCAGGTGAAATCCACTTTTAAAGGGACTAGTTCACGGTTGTTGTTGTTTTTTTTTGGGGGGGGGGGGGGTTTGGGGGGGGGGGGTTGGAAAAAAAAAGAAATATTTTTCATTTTTTATGTTAAACATTAAAAATATAACCTATTTAATGTTGACAGCCAGTTTGATCTTCTGAATGCAAGGATAAGAGCAATATTTTACATGTAGCCTTAACTTTGTGTTATGTAAACCAAGACTCGAGTCTTTTTATGTTTACAAACACACCAGTGAAATTTTATAATTTTGTAACTTAGAGCATCTTAATTTTGCACAGTCGCAAATTTAAATTTTACATGACATATTTTACCTAAAGAATCATTGAAAGGTGATAGATATAATAAACTTGATCGATATATATTTTTTTGAACACTTCGTAAACAATAATATACAAAGTACATGTACTACATTCTCTGTTCACAAAACAAATAATAAACTGGGCTTCTGTGACAGTGTATTACCTTTTTTTCGTGAAACCTTTCAAACACATTAGACAGTAAATCGTGAAAATCTTCAAATTTTTTTTGAAGTCGCATTTTCATGTACAGCTGTATATCGAAAAAGGAGAGAGAGAGAGAGAGAGAGAGAGAGAGAGAGAGAGAGAGAGAGAGAGACTTTTTCTTCCCATTACGATGGTGTAAAACTTATCCAAAGTATGTCGCATTGATTTGTATTTAGTTGTCGAATTCACTTCTTTACACTGATACAGTTTCCAAGGCAAATATATAGTACTTGAATTTGAAAAGTATACTCACACAGTTCCCTCAAGTTACGTTCTTCTACAGCTTTTAACAGCTTTATATAAAATTAAATAATTTTACATGATTTACTTTGTGTGAAAGATTAAGACAGAGACGTCCTCACCTTATGTAAATATCAATAAGTGTTATTTCTCTTTAGTAGCAGCCTTATTAAAATACCGTAGTGTCTTTAAATAATAAAGCTATAAATTTTATAATTCTATATGCTAAACAATACATATTTATCTGTTTAATGCAGAATAAAGAACCAAATCTTGTTGGATTACTATGTCACTTAAAGTTTAAATATCATGTAGAGAAATATGCTGCAATTCAAGCATTTAAAATACATAACTTTGATAAAATATGGATGAAGTGGGAAAATATTTTTGCAATTGATTAATTATTACTACATGTACTTGTCATTATTTTTAGTACATGTATTATTGTTATTATTATTACTTTAACTATTGTACAGCAAGTAACCTAAACCACAGGGAGATGTATGCATGTATGAAAGGTATGTTTGTGTAAGTGTCTGATGTATTGTATGTGACCAAAAAAATAAATAAATTATAAATGAAAAAAAAAAATACCGTAGTGAATATAATTGAGCTATACCATCGGTTTAGAATTTAAAAGTTTGTGAAAACGAGCTTAAGTAAGATACCAACAAGCATAAGTAAGATACCAATATGGATCTTAAGTAAGATACCAATAACGAAATTAAGTAAGATACCAAAAAACGAGCTTAACCAATAACGAGCTTAAGTAAGATACCAATAACGAGCTTATGTAAGATACCTCGAAAATAACCAAAAGCGAATATAAAGCTGTTTACAGCGTGACGTTCACAATGGTGAATTTTCACCATCCATTATAAACAGGTCATCTTGCGTAATTAATGGAAAGGTGAAGATAACGAACAGTGATCAATCTCTTAACTCCTATATACCGCCGCAGTTCGCCCCGCATGCGGAAGGTCGGGGTTCGAATCCCTGCCGTGGCATGCCTAAGTCAGTGATAGTTCAATCGCCAAACGCTCGGCATCAGGTGTGAATGTCACGGGTCCTCGGAGATTACCTTAAAAAACGGATGCCCCGTGTCACAGTAGGCGTGACACGCTAAAGAACCCTCTCTGTTCAATGGCCGTAAGCTTCGAGCATAGGCCTAAATTTGAAGCCTTTCACCGGTCTTGGTGACGTCTCCATATGAGTGAAAAATTCTCGAGAGGGACGTTTAAACATGATACAATCAATCAATCACAACTCCTATAAAGGTGAAGATAACGAACAGTGATCAATCTCATAACTCCTATAAGAATACAAAATAGAGAGTTGGGCAAACACGGACCCCTGGATATACCAGAGGTGCGATCAGGTGCCTAGGAGGAGTAAGCATCCCCCTGTCGACCGGTCACACCCGCCGTAATCTGTTTTCTTCTTCTCTTAGAATTTTACAAATGCATGTATAGGCACTCCGTACCAGAATGCGGCTGAAAGCGTTTTTGTTTGAATGATTGTAAACAAAGCAGTGAAATACGTTTACGAATGTTCTTTCGTTCTTTTTTACCTAGTGCTCTGGGGTTATATTTACTAGTGTTCTTTTTTACCTAGTGCTCTGGGGTTTAGTCAACAACGCAGGTGTCTTGTTATTGGCTGCACCGTTAGAATGGCAGACAAAAGAAATCTACGACAAGACATTAGCTGTCAATTTGTATGGAACCATAGGGATGACGAAAGCTTTCCTTCCTCTGCTTCGCAAGTCCAAGGGTCGTATTGTCAACATGTCGTCCATTGTTTCCATGCTAGCCATTGGCAAGTTGGCTCCCTACAACATCAGCAAGGCGGCGATAGAGTCATTTACTGACACATTAAGGTAACCATAGCAACAAAATAGTTCTAGACACTGACACAGTTTCACAAAAGTTAGCTAAGTTTACCTATTTTAACGCTAAAAATGTATGTACATGTAAGAGTTGATGGCATTTATAGAGCGTTAACTGTTAAGTTTAACTGACAGTAAAATGTCTACGATATAATCAAATGTAAGAGTTAATTACAGGCAGTGGCGGATTTAAGAGGGGGCGCAGCCCCCCCCCCCCCCCCAAATTTTCAAACTTAATGTAAATCATGGTATCTTCTTTAGAAAAATGTACTAAACAATGTAAGAAGCAATAATTTCCTCTACTCCTGGAGAAATAAATGACAAAATCTATTGATTTCTTGAATTACTTTATTACTTTATTGGGAGAACTTATTTTTTTCCCTTAAAATTTGCGTCATTTTATTAATTTCACCTCATAAAAAATGATAGACAGTAGTACAAAAGACTAAATAGGAGATATATTTCAAGCCCTAGAAAATCTGTAAAATCCCGGGGGGTTCGCCCCCTGGGCACCCACCAGGGCTTCGCCCCCAGACCCCCTGCCTCATAAAGTGCCCCCCCCCCCTCCGTAACCACAATTCCTGGATCCACCCCTGGCATGTTAACTAGACGTTAACTGTTAGTTAAACTTAATTCATCTTCGTGTAACTGGTCCCTGAACATTATATCATCACGGGGACGACCTATATTCTATAAATAAACCTGTCTATTCTATCAGAGAATGGTACGTCGACACATTACGAAACAATGCAAAATAAAAGTACATCGGTATGGGTCACGAAAACGGAGATCTATGAATAGAACGCTAGGGCAACAAGGCTGTAGTCCTTTAGATAAAATCATTATAGTACAACGACACATTAACTACAAATATATTTTACTCCGCCATAGCTAAATTACAAATTGTTCTAATAAAATGGAACATCAACATCGGCGCATTAAGGTAACATTTGTGGCTCTCTAACTAAATGGAACATCGGCGCATTAAGGTAACATTTGTGGCTCTCTAACTAAATGGAACATCGGCGCATTAAGGTAACCTTTGTGGCTCTTTAACTAAATGGAACATCGATGCATTGAGGTACAAATTTGGACGAAACTAAGGACAGTTGAATATATGTAAACTATAAATTGCGGTTTGTTTATTTTCAGACGAGAGATGTACCACATGGGTGTGACGGCCCATCTCATACAGCCTAGTGGATTCGCTACCAATATCTTCCCCGCGGACGCCGGCGATCGTCTGCGAAAAGCATTTGACCAGCTTCCCAAAGAGGTGCAAGAATTTTATGGAGAGAAGAGTGCCGAATTGGGTAAATGTTATGATTAATACTTATATTCGGTTGATCATCTATAAATTTTGGACTGGAGGGATGGGAATCTTTGAAATTTAAAATGCATGACTAAGTAAAATTTACCTGCTGTTTGAATTTAAAAATAATTAAGAGGAAAGCAAGGGAGAATCACTCCCCCGCATAAATTCTAAATCCATCAATTATTTGACCTTGTAGGTCTCACAGATATGGTAAATGCCCCTGTGACTGTCGAAAAAGACTTGACGAAAGCGACGAGGGTGATACAGCACGCGCTGTTTGCACGTTACCCCAGATACAGGTACCCAGTGGGCCCAGGAGCCGTGTCCGTCTGCTGGACATTATCACATTTCCCGGAAATTGTCCCGGACAGACTTTTAGCCATGGCAGCTCCTTGACGAAGAAATATGGCAGTTTTTCCTTATCATTTTACTCATTCAACGACTGGGATACTTTGAATGCACATGCCATAACTCCATGTTCGATACACACAAAAAAAACTTGCCATACATTCATACCACATTGACAGAAACCTTATTCTCATCTGTGTATCTTACTTTCAAACAGTGAATCATTTTCCTGTACAGTTTTTCTCAATAGTCATGATCGATTCTTTCTGAATAATACACACCTGCACCATGTATTGCACAGTACTTTGTATTTTATTGATGTTTGTTAAATAAATTTTAATTTCTCCATATAATTAAAATGATTTCATTTAGAATCTGTATCTCTCTCTAAGTGACAGAATTCAAATGTGTACCTTGTGTTCGTGAAGTGACCTGTTCACATTGAGCTCGAGGTCACGTGATACCAACTAAAAAGATTCACCAGACAATCTTGAGATTGAAATGAAGGAGATGGATTTTATTTTATAGACGGTACAAAAAGGGGTCGTAAAGCTTGGATTTATCGTGCACATGTAATCCAATGACAGTCAGGCGCGTAGACAGAAAGAACATGAAGTGTACGCAAAGTATGACAAGTGGTCTGGAGGCCCCCAATTGATCCAGGACAAGATTATCTGGTGGGGGTCCCTTTACCCCCTGGGAGTTCCTGGGTTTTACCAGTGAAATCACTTATATTTTTGTGCATTGAAACAGGTTTCTTGTCAATTTCCAAAATAAAAAGAATGCACGAAATTATTTTCTAAATTGGTTTATCATGCCAACCGTGTGTACTTGGACTGACTTTACAATCGTTCTACGAATTTCCTTTCGTTGTTTTCGACTGGTATATAAGGTAAATGTTGCTGATAACAAATAATATTATAAATTATATATTATATTAAATTATAAATCGGCGCTATATGTAATGCAGTTATTTTTAGGCACAAATATTTTAACGGCAAATCTTTTTCTCTACCGCAAATGATGTGTGCGTAGTTACGTACTTGCGTATAGGCAGCTACGCGCCTGACAGTAATCGCGCTGGTCAAAAGAGGGATGAATTAAAGCGGTCACTTTCTACATGTCCAGTAGGGATAGCAATAAACCTGTTAATATTGATACTGTGTGTTACCAGTGTTGTAAGAAGTGGATGCTGATAACCTTAGTTTTATTTCTCTGTTAAATTCTTTAAAAATTGATTGAAATTTTACTGAATCCCACAGATCACATCTGTTTTCATATGTAACAACAAATCTATATACAGTATGTATATACATTGGAGAGAGAGAGAGAGAGAGAGAGAGAGAGAGAGAGAGAGCAGATTTCACCCAGACTGGACAAAGGGAGGCAACTAGTTCTAATTTGATTATGAGGACAATTCCAAACTAGTAAAGAAATCTAAATTTTATTAAAAGTCTTCACAACAGGTAACAACAGAAAACAGCGTATACATCAGTTTATAAATGCTACATCAATAAAAGTTCAGATCACAGAGAAATTAACTACTTGTATTATAATGTTTTGTTGTCATGTCAACACTGGCAGGATTCTATCAACATCACAGACAAGGGGTAAAATCGAGTGAATAGAAATCGTATAATCTAAATAAAAATATTTTATCACAGTTGAAACGAGTGAATAAAGATCAGAAATCGTATATTCTAAATAAAAATGTTTTATCACAGTTAAAACACTTGCTGTTCTAATCCGACTTTTACAGACTTTGCAACAAGGATTGTCACAGGTAAAATAAAAATCAATAAAAAAAAAGAATCTTTCAGGATAATCTGATGCGAGATATCATCATCAGAAATATGTTGAATGCTCCATTACACCATCTGACTCCTGATGTTGTCCTTAGTGCTCACCAAGGCTGTTTTTTGTCGTAGTGGATATTCGTCGCAATGGGAGCACTTATACTCATGAAGGACTGTTCCCTGAACAGGATCTCGTCAATGTCCTTGGTGTTACCGAGGTATTTGGTGTTGTAAAAATCATGGGTTTTAGTTTTGGGCACCACCTTACACTTCCAGAGAAGGACACCACCAGCCAGGAGGAGAACTACCACCACCGCCAAAACCACTGCTACAATCAGCACAATGTTGGTGGAATCACTGCTGGTGGGTGTCGAGGACATCTACATAACACAGAGTGGATAGAGCATACTTTTTTAAAAACATGTGTACAGAATTCTCTAAGGTGGCATGGCTTGCTTTAAAAATCTTAATTTTCTAATTTAAAATGGATAAGAAAATAAACTGAGACTTGATTTGGTACACATGTACTTACATCTCCACAAGTAACCCCATAGTAAGTGGCCCCGCCCACCGTCAGGTAACTCGTCAGTGAGAGAGCCTGCCCATTGAAGGAATACGTCTGTCCACCCTGAATGGAGCTGCACACGGCGTACACAGTGCTGTTGACGGAGGAATTGGAGCCACTGATTTGGAAGGTTACCATGATGCTGCCTGTAACATTCAGTAATACGTGGTGAAATTAACACACTAAAATCTGTTAGTGTGTAACAGGAAGGGAGAAAATGCAACGGATCAGACTGGGATTCAAACCCGTGACCCATGAATCTCTAGTCAGGTGCTCTACCGACTGAGCTATCTGGCCACCGGCGATTGAACCCAGCTGACCGCTACATTCCTCTCTCCTTAAATGTCTTTACACCTGAAGACATCAACCCAGAATCTTTATCCCCTGGCAGGCATTTTCACCTGTCAGTTCCAGGGGCTGGTCTATGGCACAAAATGTAACAGGAAGGGAAAAAATGCAACGGACCAGACTGGGATTCGAACCCGAGCACCCTGAATCACTAGTCAGGTGCTTTACTAACTGAACTATCAAACCTGGCTGACTGCTACAAGTGCAAATGTAGTTGGAAGGAATTTGACAAAATCATGAATAGGTGCCACAAGAACTTTTTACATTATATTCATTTAGATTTATATTTTGGCTCTGATCATATATCAGTTCACTAGAATGGCTGTACCAAAATAAAAATACTGTTACTGTTCACAGACATCTCATTTGATATTGAGATCCCACCCCCAATAGGAACTCCATTTTTTGAAAAGTAACATTCATCAACAAGTTTCTGATGGAAATCAAAGAGTGGTTACCTCTGGTTACAGAGATGGTGTTCAGTATAATCTCGGGGTAAGTGTTGGCCAGAGAGTTGCCCATCATGGCTGCAAAATATTTGTTGTTTGTGGTTCCCACAATTGTGTCATAATCTTCATTGAATTTGACCACCACTTCCTGGGTGTCTTCAATCACCAGATTAATGTGACTCTGGGCTTTCACCGGAATCAGCTCCTCGTACGTGAAGTTGTAGTCCGCGGGATTGGAGACAACGGTAAACTTGACCACGTACACCCCGACACTGGTGAGATTGAGAGAGTAAAAGCTGGCCTGGGCGGTGTTCGAGTCGAAGGTGGTGGTTGTTATACCCACAAGGGATCCATTGTAGAGGTCTGGCATCCCTAGCTCTGCTGTGACTGTCCAAGTGTGGCCCTGAAATACAAATTATCATCATCATTATTCAAAATTCATATATCATCTCAAAATTAAAAACATCAATCTTTTTGAATTGAGCAATAAATGCTCTTTATGTCATGTGCGACATTTCTTACTATGCATGTACCATTTTGCAAGATATTTCAGGTACAATTTCATCTGCATCCTATCTTGTTTGCACAAAAAAATGGGGTACATTACCATGTCTGTTTTCGAGTTGTCACATTTTGATAGTTCCTGGTTGTTACAAGTAAAACTGTTAAAGTCCGCTCTTGTGTATCTCAGAAGGTTGTATATATGGACATTTATACTATATACAAGGAAATATTTGTTTTATTTTCTGTCCTTCCTGTAAGTAGGGAAATTAAGGACTGGGCAAAAACTGTTTTCTCTTTTATCCCTCTTTCAGCACAATAGCATTTAACAGGGCGAAACTGTCTGCAAGTTAGAAAGGTGAAAAAAAAAACACCACAGAACAAAAATAACCCTGTATCACTGGAGTCTGAAGATTTATTAATCAAAGTGAAATAAAACAAGAGGCCCATGGGCCACATCGCTCACCTGAGTCACCTTGGTCCACATCAGAAGATTTTCCATATCTATTTGCATGTAAAACCGTAGTCCCAATTATGGCCCCAAACCTTCCCCTGGAGGCCATGGTTTTTGCAAACTTGAATCTACACTATGTCAGAAAGCTTTCATGTGAACTTCTTTGGCCCAATGGTTCTTGCGAAGAAGATTTTTAAAGATTTTCCCTATATATTTGTATGTAAAACTTTGATCCCCTATTGTGGTCCCATCCTACCCCAGGGGGGCATGATTTTAACAAACCTGAATCTGCACTATATCAGAAAGCTTTCATATAAATCTCAGCTTTTCTGGCTCAGTGGTTCTGGGAAGAAGATTTTTAAAGATTTTTCCTATATATTTGAATGTAAAACTTTGACCCCCTATTGTGGCCCCATCCAACCCCCGGGGGCCATGATCTTAACAATTTATAATCTGCACTATATCAGGAAGCTTTCATATAAACCTCAGCTTTTCTGGCTCAGTGGTTCTTGAGAAGAAGATTTAAAAAGATTTTTCCTATATATTTGTATGTAAAACTTTGATGGCCCCCTTGAGGCCCCATCCAATCCCCGGGTCCATGATTTTAACAAACTTGAATCTGCACTATATCAAAAAAAAAACAACAAAAAAACAAAACAAAACTTTGACCCCCTATTGTGGCCCCATCCAATCCCCGGGGACCATGATTTTAACAATTTAGAATCTGTACTGAATCAGGAAGCTTTCATATAAATCTCAGCTTTTCTGGCTCAGTGGTTCTTGGGAAAAAGATTTTTAAAGATTTTTCCTATACATTTGTATGTAAAACTTTGACCCCCTATTGTGGCCCCATCCGACTCCCGGGGGCCATGATTTTAACAATTTAGAATCTGCATTATATCAGGAAGCTTTCATATAAATCTCAGCTTTTCTGGCTCAGTGGTTCTTGAGAAGAAGATTTTTAAAGATTTTCCCTATATGTTTGTATGTAAAACTTTGATCCCCTATTGTGGCCCCATCCGACCCCCGGGGGCCATGATTTTAACAATTTAGAATTTGCATTATATCAGGAAGCTTTCATATAAATCTCAGCTTTTCTGGCTCAGTGGTTCTTGAGAAGAAGATTTTTAAAGATTTTCCCTATATATTTGTATGTAAAACTTTGATCCCCTATTGTGGCCCCATCTGACCCCCGGGGGCCATGATTTTAACAATTTAGAATCTGCATTATATAAGGAAGCTTTCATATAAATTTCATCTTTTCTGGCCCATTGGTTCTTGAGAAGAAGATTTTTTAATGACCCTACCCTATTTTTACCTTTTCTTGATTATCTCCCCTTGGAAGGTGGCCTGGCCCTTTATTTTAACAATTTAGAATTCCCTTTACCTAAGGATGTTTTGTGCCAACTTTGGTTGAAATTGGCCCAGTGGTTGTTGAGAAGAAGTTGAAAATGTGAAAAGTTTACAGACGGACGGACAGACGGACGGACGCCGGAATACGGGTGATCAGAAAAGTTCACTTGAGCTTTCAGCTCAGGGGAGCTAAAAAAGATTATTCATCTTCTATATTATATAAAAGAAGATGGATAATTTTATTTTAATTTGATTACTCAAACTCCGGACGCCTGTGCCTGTATACAGTATGTTATCGCAGAAAAGAAAAATCTTCAGATCAATCAGAGACTGAACCTGGAACCCTTGCTACACAGAGGTGGGTGATCTGGAACCCTTGCTACACAGAGGTGGGTGATCTGGAACCCTTGCTACACAGAGGTGGGTGATCTAATCCTTGCTACACAGAGGTGGATGATCTGGAACCCTTGCTACACAAAATTGGTGATCTGGAACCCTCGATATACCGAGTTGGGTGATCTGGAACCCTTGATATACTGAGTTGGGTGATCTGAAACCCTAGTTATACCAAGGTGGGTGATCTAACTATGGAGTAAACTAGACTGTATTGTAAAATTATTACAATATAAACTTTAAACCTATTTCAGAAATCATACAAGATCTCTTCATATTGAGTAGATGAAAAAATAATTTCAGAAAAATGGCAGAAATATCACATATGATGTTAAAAGGATGATAAGGGTAAACAGTACATCCACGTTAAATGCAACTACAACTGAAATTATTTCCTGAATCACAATAGATTTATCTCCCTTACTCTCCATGTGATGTTAGAAATCGTCTCCAAGGTGACTTCATCCTTCAGCTCCAGAACAACGGACAACAGAGCCTTCTCCACCACAGTGGTAGACCGACTGACCAGTGACCCTTTGATTGGACGTCCAGCGATGGTGAATGGGTCACTAGAGAGGCTGACATTCTCCCCCTCGTCAGGGTAGGAAATGTTGAAATCCAGAATGTAGTTCTGACCGAAGTGAGTGATGAGGAGATTGGTGAAATTGGCCCAGCCGTCCACTACGTTAAGTGTTGTGTTACCCTCCAACACAGCGCTCGGATTTCCCGTTCCGACTCTGACGCTCGCTGTCACGGTCCAGGGGTGAGAGGATGTGCCCAGCTTTTTTATCACGTTTCCCTGTACAATAGAGACAAATTCTTCATAGTTATCATTAACATATGGCATGTATAAATTACAAAAGAGAGCACAAAAAGAAAATCAGATTTTTATCAATATGAAGTTTGAAAGTAAAATGTGCAGATAGATGTACATGTACAGTCTAGTCCGGATATATTTGAAATCCAGGGGACCAACCTGCATTGTTTATGATCATTGATGAACTATATAAACATGTAAATAATGTCAGGGGATTAATTTTTACTTCAATATAAAAAATATTTCAATATAAGCGACTACAATATTATAACAGATAGTTCAATATAAGCGACTTCAATATTATAACATAGTTCAATATAAGCGACTTCAATATTATAACATAGTTCAATATAAGCGACTTCAATATTATAACATAGTTCAATATAAGCAACCCCAGTATAACAAATAATTCTGTATATGTGACTTCAATATAACAGATAGTTCTGAATCAATATATTAATGGAGTAGACTGTACATGCATTGAGGCAAAAGAAACACCTACATTTTTATCTAAATTTGTATTTTGGGCTTAAACACCTACATTTTTATCTAAATTTGTATTTTGGGCTCAAACACCTACATTTTTATCTACAATTTGTATTTTGGGCTCAAACGTCTAGGTCTACATTTTTATCTACAATTTGTATTTTGGGTTTAAACACCTACATTTTTATCTACAATTTGTATTTTGGGCTTAACACCTACATTTTTATCTACAATTTGTATTTTGGGCTGGGTGAAAAATGGTACTCCTTCGTGTTGAGGCACTAAAGCTGGTTTGAACTTCATGGCATCCACAATGTATAGTGGGGTATATGGGATGTCATCTGTACTGATCTCGCCCCACTCCTGACTGCCGGGAGTGGGCGGGGCTTCAGCAATGGAGTAGGTGGTGTCCTGGCTGACATTGATAATCTGACTGAAGTTCCCGAGCTGGATTTCATTCACAATCTTGGAGCCTGCTGTTTCAAGTTCTGATGAGGTGAGGTCTCCAGCAACCGCAGTGCTGTTCACACCTACATCATAAACCGTAACATTTACTGAACAAATACAGGTGAGAATGTAAACTACGCACCTAAATATGCTGAACAAGTACAACAGAGAATGTAAACTACGCACCTAAATATGTTGAACAAGTACAACAGAAAATGTAAACTACGCACCTAAATATGTTGAACAAGTACAACAGAAAATGTAAACTACGCACCTAAATATGTTGAACAAGTACAACCGAGAATGTAAACTACGCACCTAAATATGTTGAACAAGTACAACAGAAAATGTAAACTACGCACCTAAATATGTTGAACAAGTACAACCGAGAATGTAAACTACGCACCTAAATAAGCTGAACAAGTACAACCGAGAATGTAAACTACGCACCTAAATATGTTGAACAAGTACAACAGAAAATGTAAACTACGCACCTAAATATGTTGAACAAGTACAACCGAGAATGTAAACTACACACTTAAATATGCTGAACAAGTGCAGGTAAGAATTTAAACTATGCACTTAAATATGCTAAACAAGTGCAGGTAAGAATGTAAACTACGCACCTAAATATGCTGAGTAGATTATAAACAATTTTACATAAAAATTTAAATAAGATTAAATTCAAACTAGTTGCAGAAGATGCGAACAAAATAATTTTTTATGCTACAGCAACTTATCTTGTAAAATGATGACTGAATGCCATCAAATGACTAGCCTGTCATTCAACATTCTAATACATAACTGGTGTTTGTATTTGATGCAGATGTGCTGTGGTGTTGTGAGGGTGTGGGGGACATGCTAGCTGCAATAATGTAGCCCTATCCAATTTTTTTTTTATTCTGACGTTTTCGGGATAGGCCCTAACCAGGAACCCTAACCCTAATTCAAGCAGTAACCCTAACCCTAAGTGCAGCCCTAAGTAGTAACCCTAACTCAAGCATTAACCCTAACTGCAACCCTAATCAGTAACTCTACCCCAAGCAGTAACCCTAACCCTAAGTGCAACCCTAGGTGTAACCCAAATCAAGAACCCTAACTCTAGCCCTAACCCTAGGTGTAACCCTAACTGCAACCCTAACCTCCCCCCACAAAAGAAAATCGTAGAGGACTACATTATTGCAGCTAGGGGCATGCCTGCAGTCAGCAGGTGAAACATTTAATATTTGAGTTGTTCACCTGCACTAGGGGGATTTCCAATCTCCACAGAGAAGGCAGTGATGTCTCCAGCAGATCTCTTTCTCCTACGCCCGATGGAAGGCGTCTCTCTCACAATGTTAGTGATTCGGACTCGACTAGCATCAATGTCACAAAACGCAGCAATATTCATGACGATGTTCTCTCCATAGAAGTCCGACTCCTTCATGGCGGGGAACTGGAAGGATACGATAATGACGTCTACCGTTTTGATATCGATTGGTTTGGACCCTCGAATGTTGATGGTTAAAATTCCGGAATCACGGTCAAAATAACTTGCTCCCGCTGTGTCCTGGCAACTGGTCACATTTGGTTTGTAGAAATCTGGCTGACCAACCGGTGGTGGGTCAATGATGTATCGGTTTCCTGGATTAACAAATCGAACGTTTTCTGGCTTAACATATACGCTGTCATGGTAGACATCTAGTCGCCATGGCTGGGAGTACCAAATGGAAAGTACGATGCAGTCAGTGTCTTTTGCATTCAGAAGGAAGAATCTGGAGTTCTGGGGGGACGTACTTGTGTAATGAAGTAAGTAATCCTTCCCTGAAAAAAAATTACATTAAAATATAAGTCAAAGTTTAAAACCAATGTCTGCTGTGACATATTCCACGTCCAGCGGGTCTTCCATTATTTACCTGACGCCACGAGAGCCTGAAAAGTGGACAGCCTCTTCCTGCAGGTATAACCACTACACCATCCATGGTCCTGAGGACCATTAATTAGGTCAAGGTAACCATCTCCAAGGATGGCCACCGGTGACAGACGCCGAGTCTCTGTGTCTGAGTCCATGCTCTCGATGGTCAGTGTGAAGTAATCGTAATCATGGCACTCGTACGCCTGCCATTTAGATCGGTACACACAGTTATTTGTTCTGATGATTCCTGCCAAAAATAAAATTACCAATATTGTACTTCATATCCTAAATGAAATAAAATTTTCTTAAAACACAAAGTCTTGAATCAATATCTTCATTAACCACAGCCAAATCTACACTGAATCGCTCCAGCCCTCACACCTTTATTAGGAGCAAGCTCCGCCACTGGTATTCTGGTCCCGTCAAGCCGAGTCTGCATCTCCTTTGGGATTCTGTAGTCTCCCAATCCCATTTGTGGATTTCCATTCCACTCGTGCTCAGACTGTGGGATGACAGCTCCTGGAGATCCCAAGAAGGATCCATCCTCGTCCACCATTAGGGACTTCACCTTAGCATCACAAGCCATGTCCACACAGTCTGCAGAGTTGATCTTACTACATCCAAAATAATTGAAATAATATTTATTAGGAAAATATCAACTTTCAATTTCTTTCATTATGTCAATACTTACTTAAGTCATAAAAGTGCAATCTGTACTGATTGCCTAGAGTGTAAATTGGAGCCCTACATGTTCAATAGTCCTAATAATTTATAATGTATACATGGAAGAGAATATCAATTGATTAAGAATAAAATGCAAGTCCATAGTAGGCTTATAACACATTAATCTCTCAAGGTATAGGTGTTTGTTTCGTGAAGTACAGTAAAACACAATAATTATAGTGGACCTAAAAGGCCAGCAAAAACAGTTCATTAGGCTGTTCAAAATTAATTCTATGTTTAACGTCACCTCAAAACTTCAAAACCTACGAGGGAGGGAGGAAAAAAATAAACAAACAAAAATTTTAACCAAATGTGTATTTATTGAAAATCACCTATTCAGTGACCCAAAAATCAACAATTTCAAATAGACATCACCCAATTTAGTGACCAAAAACGTAATATGTCAAATTAAACACATTGTGGGATTTGATTTTCAAGTCCAAGTGAATTTTTGCGTTTTCCCAGCAAAGACTTTTTCCTTAATCTGGGTTTGTATCCCTTCTGCGAACACACCATGCAGATTGGGTGAGCAGAGGAGTGGCTTGCGATAATATCAGGTGGTACATCCAATGGATTTTCATCACCACAAACATAGCAAACTAAAGGAAAACTTCCTTTTGTGGAAATAGTTGCTAGACACATGTGACTCAGTTACAATTAAAATTATGATGACAATATTTCATACATTTTTATAATGACAAATCTTAAAGTTTAAAATATGCTTTACTTTGTTTTGTGTTGATTTTTTAAATACAATTTTGAAAGGAAGATGCTAATCTGATGTACCACAACTAAAAGATCAGGATTGTACCTTCACATCTACAAATACAAGGCAGGATTCTGATAGTTTAGGACGCCTTCAAATAAATTGATTAAATAATTACAGTTTTCTTTTTAGTGCTTTTAATTTTTATGATTAAATGCTTTGTATAAAGTAATTATCAATCAGCAAGTTCTGTATTTCCAATCGTAGTACAAACTGTCATGAAATAGTACATCGGAACTCTTCAGTGTTGAGAAGGTAAATATGAAATGTGATAGGGAGTTAATAGGATGTCTAAGACGAAAAGTTGAAGCGATCAAGGAATTGCTTAACCCATTTTAATCGCAAAAAGCGGCTGAATTTCAGGCAAGATTTCCCGAATCACTTTGTGCGACACTGGTCTGACATTCGGAAGAGGCGTCAGTCCAAATATCCAGCCTCGACGAATCTCGCTGAGATTAGTTCGGTTCAAACCATCTTTGTACGTTTTCTTTACTTTAATAGTGGCATATACTTCCATTTTCTTCATTTAAGGGCCTCTGATGAAATTTTTCAGTGCGTTTTCCTCTTACACGGGATGTAGAATTAAGTCGCTAAATGAAAAACCAAACCTGAACGACTACTTCAAATCCGGATTTGTTTGTTTTTTCAAAACGGGAATTTCGCCGAAACCTACGCGCGCGGGTGACGTTAAATGTAGAATTAACTTTAGACAGCCTTATAACCAAACTTCATTATACAGTAAAACACATTTATAGTAAATCTCCAGGGCCAGCAAAAACAGCTCATTATAACCAAACTTCATTATACAGTAAAACATAATTATAGTAAACCTACATAGGCCTGCAAAAGACAGTTCCTTATACCAAACATTGTTATACAATAAAACAGTTATAGTGAACCTCATAGGCCGGCAAAAAACTGTTAATTATAACCAAACTTTGTTATGTCCAATAAAAGTTTTGTTATTTTCCTTCTCATAAAGGAATAGATAGCACTTCACAATAAGTGATAAGAGAATAATAAGAATTTGTTATAAGTGTGTTCATTATAAGCGTGATTTACTGTAGATGTGTTCCGTATTTACCCTATGCTGGACCGCCAGTATTTAATCCTGTAGTCGGTGCTTACGTCTACGAATGTCACTCGTTTGGTGTACATTGGGTGGTTACCGTCATCATTTCCTGCGTTAGGAGTCACTGCGAAGTCTCCACCATTACCACACACGTCAGAGAACTTGGCGAGAGTCACGTCTGTAATCAAACAAAATAACGTACACAAAAAGCTGAGAGCACGGAGAAAAGTACATGACTGTATACCAAATTTCATCAATTGTGACACAACTCTTGCATATTTTGGGATGAATATTTTTCATTAGACACCCCCCCCCCCCCCCAATCTATATTGGAATCACTGTTTACAAAAAAAGAACTAGACTGTAATTTTGATGTTTCTCACCTTCCATGTTAAATCTTCCCATAATAGCCTGGTACTTCTTGACTCCTGCAAATGGTTTTCCTGGAGCAGAATTGCCTCCAGACGAGAAGGTTGGCATGGTGACACCAACCCTCATATTGTTTCCGGGATGTCGTCGGGAATTTCCACTCAGCTCAATATTATCATCGCTCGGCAGTTTATCCGTGGCACAATCAAAAGCTCCAGATGTTCCGACGACCAGAGAATTCTTGACCGTGGTGTACTGGTCAGCATAGGCATGGCCTGTGGCGCTAGGTCCGGCAATGAACTGGAAAATACTGACTCCATTATCTGCTGCCAGGATGTCTGACATCTCGTTCGGAGCACTGTTCTGGTAGTAAATACCATAATCCAAATTCTTCCATACTGTGAAGTTGGAAATCTTCACACAAGGCGACAAATCAGCTGAAAGTGGATTATAAGGGTTAGGAACACCATACTTACAACAATGTTGAAGATTTATGCTATACATTAATGTCATCAAAAACAAGCAATGGAAGGTTTCAGAGGAAAAACTTACAAGTCAGTGTTAGCATTATATTAGCCACTCCCAGCAGGCAGCTGTGTGCCACGTTTCCTACAAATTTGCCGGGGGCACTACACTGCTCCCCGAGAATGGCAAACCCGACTCTCTCACATCCTCCCACGTGATTGTACTCCAGGACGGGGTTCGTAGCCTTGTCCAGGTTAATGGCTCCATTGTATCGCACGTTGAAGGTCTCAAGGCGATCCTGGTAAGCGCCCTCCCATTGCGTTTTAGTTATGAAGTTGTTTCGGATCTGAGTGTTATCACCCTGAGACTCAATGGCTGAGAGTGAAAACATTTTCTTCATCATTTAATATGCTTAAAAGTGCTAAATTTAGATATGGAAATAACAGAATTCAGAAATATATTTTTTTTTATTACTATTTAGTTATTCATAATACACTTCATGGAAATTTTTTTAATGCATTGTTGTCATTATATGTATATATAAAAAAAAAAAAAAAAAAAAATTTGTGGTTCTGGTTAATTCCCAACCTACTGTTTTTTGATTCCCAACCCTAATTTTATAAAGATCGGGATCCAATTATTGTAATTAAATCATCTGCCCTTAATTACCCTCAAAATATCAATGTTGCTATGAAATTAAAATACACAAAGGGAAATAATTACACAAAGGTTTTAGACTTACCGAACCATACATTGTCAGCCATCACGTTCCATTCTATCGGCAGGTTGTTTGTGCCATACACTGTAACAGCGGGGGAGTAACTGTGATAGAAGGAACAGCTTCTGACGTAGGATGGCTTGATGGCAGACACTGTTCCGGCATCAATGAATGCCACAGCGCTCCTGGAATCCCAGGGATCAATGTAGCCCTCCTGACCACTACGCACAAACTCCACGTTAGAAATACGAGCATATCCTGGGATTGAAAAAAATTACACTGTTACATATATCAAATTCAGGTTCACTTTTGAACATGGGTACAGTGATTTTTAGGACGTACCAATATAAGAATTCTTCCCTTCCACTGCTTGTCCTACGACAATCCTCGCACCAAACGACTGACCCTCTTGCTTGAGGTATGCTCCACCCTCAATTTTTACGTTTCTGCTCAAAAGTCCGACTTCTGCAGCCATTTTGATTGACATTCCATTTGCTGTTTCAGTGTGAGCTGAACATGATAGAACAGTAATGAACTTATAGAAATGGGTGTACAACATGATAAGGGATTCAAAAATATTCTACCGGTAATTCATCAGAAGCTGTCAAACAAAATCAAATCTTTCTGAATATCTGGTGCAGCATATTGAACTAAAAATATTCTACCGGTAATTCATCAGAAGCTGTCAAACAAAATCAAATCTTTCTGAATATCTGGTGAAGCATATTGAACCAAATATATTCTACCGGTAATTCATCAGAAGCTGTCAAAATCAAAAATTGAAACAAAAGCTTCAACAAATGATAGTAATAGGAAAACTTTAAAGCCTGATCAATGAAATAAACTGTGTGGATTTGTGTAAGTTTTAAACATGTCTACAAGTTCGAAATAGAGACAGATCACATTGAATTTACAGAGGGGGAGGAGAGATTATGAGATCAAACAAGATACAAAGCATCGAGTCTGACCTGAAGATCCACGCCTGTGAAATGTGATCTAGCTCTTCAGATCAACTTACTGTAGTACCAATAAATTCATACCCTCTCCTACTTCTGGATACAACTTAGATGATAATAGATTAAACAATGTTTGGCAAAAATTTAAAAATAAAGTGACGTAATTTGTTGTTTATGCATCGTCGGAAACCCACGGTTGATTACGCTTTGTTCCTCTCTCCATCACCTGTGGGTCCATTCATTCCTACTCGCTCGTTCTCATGAATAAATATTCTAAAATATCGTCCAATCAAAGTAATCATAATAGTAATGGAACTCTTCTGTTTTTAAAGGTAGCGCTAACTTAACTTTGCTATCACAGCAATTGTATACCGAAATTGGACTGAAAGCATCTTTTTGATTGGACAAATTCGCCTAGGGTTTTCCATGAGCGCCCAATCAAATTGCCTCATTAATTATTCATGAGAACGAGCGAGTAGGAATGAATGGACCCACGGGTGATGGAGAGAGGAACGAAGCGTAATCAACCGTGGGTTTCTGACGATGTTGTTTATGCTGTCTCATTTGTGATGATGTCTATCCACTCCCACAAGAAAACATGTGCTGATGCAACGTGACACCATCAATTTCAGAGGATGGTGATACGGATGAAGAACTGGCAGAGTGCGTTGATCCGCAATGTCGGATCACACTCAGTGAAATCAATACGCAGAAACCTGATGGGTATATAATATAGCAATATTGACTGTAGATAAACTATGAGAATGAAGGTATTTCATTTAGTTTGTTACCAATATGTTTGAACTGAAGAGCCGGTGTGACTGTGACCGTTGTTTTGTCCACAGACACTGCCGTAATGGTCACTGTTTCTGCCTCCCATGTGTTGTAGCTGGTAGGAGCCACAATAATCTTGTCCCCGGCGGTCCAGTTGACGGCCGCCTGTAACTGGAGCTGGGTGTCTCCTGTATTAGCTGTCTGGGTCAACTGAGTCCAGCTCTCCCCTTTGTTGATCCCATGAAGATCCAGCCCTCCAAATGAAGCTGTAGTTACCAAGAAAAGGAATATTTCAATTAATCAAAAAAGTGAAGACAAAACCAGGCTGATTTTATAATCTAGTACTTTACACAATTCACATAGGAAAAATTACTATAAAATTCTTGATAAAACTATTTTAACAAATCATGATTTCGATAACATTACATGTAATAGTTAAACTACATCTATAAAGCATTAAAAATGACACCCCCCCCCCCCCCCCCCAAATCGAATATTTATATCAAACTACTAAAAAAAATACTACCACTGACCTATGACCTTTGATCCGATTGGTGGACCACTAATCCCTGTGTATCCATTAGTGCTGTGGTCTCCTTGGAGAGAGATTAAGAGATTGGACAGGAAGGGTTCATTAGGAAACCCGGCAATCAGTCGACCACCAAGAATCACAAGGTAGGTGCAGTTCAACACAAAGTCCCGCGTTCCATTGTTATGATCCAGCTGTAGTACTCCATATAATACCAGTTTCCCCATTCGTGGTAAGACCGTGTCCGCAAGCACCCATTTACCTGTCAACATATTGTCAATAAGGTGCTCTGATCATCTTCATCATTGATAGTTAAAACATTATAAAGCACATCAACCTAATTATTCTGTCATAAATGAAGAATAATTTTCATCACTTCATCAAAGTGTCATTTCATTTCATGAATTAATTTCTTTAACTCATTTCTTTGAACGAAGTAAAAAGAGAATTTTTTATTTCACACCTTCTGCTATCTTGACATCATCGCCATCTACAGGTAGGTCATATGATCCGTTATTATAACCTCCCCATCCAGGCTCCGTGCCGTTCCAAGTTCCTTTATCAGACCAAAGCTGTACTTCAGATGGTCTTTGGTCCACTGGGGGTATAGTATTAGGGTCGGGTGGGGCGATGCAGTCAGTAAAGAAACATTTATAGGACTTAAAATTAACCTGGAGGTTATCTGCGCGTTCGGCTGATGAAGGCGAGGCTCGCTTCTTACGTCCGGCTGGGGTGGTGATGTTTGGTGCAGTAGTTCTAGCAGAGACTGAAATTATCATCATCATGTAACACATTGAATATCAAACGTAAACACTGCATACAATGTAATATCATCATCATATAACACATTGAATATCAAACGTAAACACTGCATACAATGTAATATCATCATTATATAACACATTGAATATCAAACATAAACACTGCATCCAATGAATCATTTCAAACTTTCCAACAAATACTAAAGTACATTATAAAGTGCTTAAAAAGAAAACAGGGATAAGTCTGCCAGAATTCTTTAAGAGAAGTGAAATACTTGATGATATATGTACGTGTATTTTTATCATGGCGGATGCCAGGATCCCAGGTCTCTGGTATAGACTACTACGGGCTGGGTACACTTACTCAGGTATTTGATTTGCTTGTCTGCAGACACATATTCCCATGCTCCGTGAATATCGGTGCTGGGGTCCAGTGGTGCCTGGGTCCCGTTCTTGTGTGTTCGCCCATCCATCATAAATCGATCAGGTGCGGTGGCCAATTTTTGTTTGATGATCACATAGTCAGCTGATGCTCCAGACTGCAAAAGGTTTCAACCATTTTACATTATTTCAACTGCTGATGCCTAGAACTTGAGGGTAGACCCTTCACGTGATAATTGAATGTGCTGGAATTAGTTTAAAACAATTAGAAAACTACACTTACTTCAGTGAATAAATCAAATCTTCCATTGTAACTAATGTTGGATAAGTGTTCAGCATTTTCAAATATGATTTCATATTCTTCTCCATCCACCAAATTAATGTTCCAGCCCTTTGGATGAGTGATGGCCTTCTTGCGGTAGGGATTTGTCACGTTTCCGAACCTGTTGATAAAGATAGCATCTTTGTATAGAAGTGAACTTGGGGATATCTCGTTGAACGCAAATCTGTGGAATTTGACATTGGGATCGCAGGCACTGGCTGCCACACTGGTGCTGAATTTCGGGAATGAGACACATGTAGGAGGCAGAGTATCAGAGGTAGAAATGACAGTTTTTCCCACATTAGCTGCAATGGAGGCAGCATCTCCAGTTTCCCCAATTAATGTGCCATCTATGTCCTTAATGACAGACTCCCAGAGCCACTCGTATCTGCCTTTGTTGGGGGCATTCACAAACTTAAGATCCTGGGTGTGATAAAGGAACCCCCCACAAAGGAAAGAACAGGTGCCCGTGATTCTAGCAGTGGCAATTGTAGCGCATCCACTTTCATCGAAATTGACAAATCTGACACCCTCCAATTTAAATCTGTAACCGTAGGGCAGAATGACTCCTCCCCTAGTGCAGCCTTGTTCAACCTTTGTAAGAGAACTAGCATGACCCACGATGAGAGAGTTCTGAATGAGCTGTTCACCCTCCAAGATCTTCTTCCCTTCATAACCAGCAAGTTTGTTGTTGACTAGAACAAAGTCTCTCATGACAAAAGCACCACCGTTAACTATCTCAGCTCCTTTTTCATTGTTCCACGCCGTCAAACTCTCAAAAACGGATTGGTAAGGAGTGGTTGAGCCGCATTCTCCCCCAGTTCTTGACTTCATAGTAGGAAACACCCACAATCCAAACCAACCATTGGAGTGAGCCACATTTCCCTTGAACACTCCTACAGGAACATGCTGGGGACAAATATCAGGATCAAAAGAGGGTCCGTCAGGATGAGCATGCATTCTGAACCAGAAACCGAAATGAGACCCACCCACAGCATGGTTAAACTGCACTGTGTTGTTGGGATTGGTGGACCAGCAGGCAGCTGGCGTCACATCATCATTTTGTAAGCTAGTGCTTTCTCGCACAAACACCAACAAATTGTTCTGTAAGGTGTTTCCAGTTTCAATTCCATCCTCGAAGAACAGGGCTCCACCCATCACGTTGTAAACAACGTTCTTCTCTACCAAGATGTTGTGGCTGCCATGGATGTTGACTGCTCTGTTGAAGGTTTCGTGGATTCCACAGCCTCGGACATAGGACCCAGTGTTGTCCCCGTTCAAATGGAAATGGATGGGATACCTGCCAAGTCTAAAAGCTTGACCGACGTGGAACAACTCCACATACTCGATGTGAGCATGAGAAGTGAGCTGATTAGCTACAGGAGAGTGGATCATGATTTGACCGCCAAACTGGTCACTGCCCATCTCCTCCCCAAATCGACCCTGGAAACAGGTCTGGACAGCAAATTCACCTGGAATATAAAAAATAATAATAAGTAACTAATTACCTGCTTATAGTGCATACAATATCATCATATGGATAATGGCATCTGTAAAATATTACCTGTATCGAACCCATCTGGGCAGGCTTCAATCTTCTCTACCCACTGTGAATCACTGGCTCCCTGAATCTTAATGTTTCTGGTAACCATGCCAACTTCAGCCCTGAACTCTACCTGTGTGCCGTCAAACGTCTCAGACACTCCCAAGTGTTCATAGGTCAGGGGCTGTGTCAAAGTGATAGTTTTCTGGTCTCCACCAACTGACTGAATGGTCCGGAACTCATTTTCTCTCTGCGAGTGACGATGACTGGTTGTTGCTATGACAACCTGGTCTCCTGCTTTCCAGGTGACAGCGTCTTTCAGGACGATCGTGGAGCTGCTAGCAGCGGCTGTTGATGCTAGAGTTGTCCATGTGGTAGCAATAGGCTTACCTAAAACCATGGGATACATGTAGGCCATATTTTTTTCTTTCACAAATGCAAAATCAAATCACAATTTTTTGTTGGTGTCTGTATAGAGAACATACCTAAGAAAATGATAGCTTTGCAAGAAAGACATCACAACCTAACCAACAGGCAATTATTCGGACACAGAAAAAATTTCCAATAGGTTTTGATCTTAGTTTTATATGTTTTCTTAAGCTTGTATGCCCGACAGGGCCCAGAATTGGATTTGTAAATAAATTTATGTATCTGGTTTTGTTCTCTATGTATCTAATTTAGTTCTTTGTGTATCTGGTTTACCGTGAAGTTCGAGTTTCCCGGTCCTAACAGCAATAGACTTGACTCCATAGATTGGAAACTCTTTGCTGCGATGGTGGCCGTGCAGTGTTATTGTGGCTTGATGCTGAAATGGTGCAGTCTCGGTACCAATCTATAAACAAAACATGATGTGTAATATACATGTCCTATCATAAAAAAGAAATGGTTTCAGAATTCTCTAAATAATTAACTACTGGAACATTCGAAAAGCTTTTCATGAGTAGGAATGTAGTCTCGTGATTTATATATACCTGGAGCACACCATGGTCAGTAATAAGGATATTCTCTGCTTGAAGATGAAGATTCTTTTCATCAAATATCAATCCACCTCCTGAAAGGAAAATAAAGTTTCTAAATATACATTCAACTTAAATTCCAGAACATACTGGTTTTCCACTGCCCCATGTTGGGTCAAAATTTGCCCCCAATTGTAAAAAATCCTCCTTTTCAAAACAAACAATGCTGATTTTCTTCAAATTTGTGTTAGATCTCCCAAATCCCATAGACTTTTGTGTTAGATCTCCCTAATCCCACAGACTTTTGTGTTGGATCTCCCTAATCCCTTAGACTTTTGTGTTGGATCTCCCTAATCCCACAGACTTTTGTGTTAAATCTCCCTAATCCCATAGACTTTTGTGTTGGATCTCCCTAATCCCTTAGACTTTTGTGTTGGATCTCCCTAATCCCATAGACTTTTGTGTTAAATCTCCCTAATCCCACAGACTTTTGTGTTAGATCACCCTAATCCCATGGACTTTTGTGTTGGATCTCCCTAATCCCTTAGACTTTTGTGTTGGATCTCCCTAATCCCAGACTTTTGTGTTAGATCTCCCTAATCTCATAGACTTTTGTGTTTGACCTCCCTAATCCCATAGACTTTTGTGTTAAATCTCCCTAATCCCATAGACTTGTGTTAAATCTCCCTAATCCCATAGACTTTTGAGTTACATCTCCCTAATCCCATAGACTTTTGTGTTGGATCTCCCTAATCCCAGACTTTTGTGTTAGATCTCCCTAATCTCATAGACTTTTGTGTTTGACCTCCCTAATCCCATAGACTTTTGTGTTAA
The DNA here is from genome assembly GCF_947568905.1 of Ostrea edulis. Taxonomy (NCBI): domain Eukaryota; kingdom Metazoa; phylum Mollusca; class Bivalvia; order Ostreida; family Ostreidae; genus Ostrea; species Ostrea edulis. The sequence continues at coordinate 2,303,393 of NC_079165.1, forward strand.
ATCTCCCTAATCCCATAGATTTGTGTTAAATCTCCCTAATCCCGTAGACTTTTGAGTTACATCTCCCTAATCCCTTAGACTTTTGTGTTAGATCTCCCTAATCCCATGGACTTTTGTGTTGGATCTCCCTAATCCCATAGACTTGTGTTAAATCTCCCTAATCCCGTAGACTTTTGAGTTACATCTCCCTAATCCCATAGACTTTTGTGTTAGATCTCCCTAATCCCATGGACTTTTGTGTTGGATCTCCCTAATCCCATAGACTTTTGTGTTGGATCTCCCTAATCCCTTAGACTTTTGTGTTGGATCTCCCTAATCCCATAGACATTTTATGATCTAGATCAGTACACATCTTGAATTTATGAAATGAAACTGTGGAATCCACAGCTTATTACACGTATATTAACATGCTAACCGCTTCCCTTTATGAACTTTTCTAACTTTCATTGATGATTTTATTCAGTGGTCTTGCTTAACCACAAAAACTGAGCTGTACTTTGAGTTTCCTGATGTTGCCTACCTCTAATGAGAATGATTTTGAGTTTTGGCGTGTCGACATCCAGAAGAATGTTCTGTCCTTTACTGACGACCACAAAGTCACCCTCCTTAGGAAGCGGTCCTCCACCCCAAGTAAATGGAGACGACCAGACGTCCACATAGAAGTACTCAGCCGAAGTCTGGGGGAAAAAAACAGAGAATGAGTGAAAAAAAGTCAAAACTGAGAGAAACATTGAAGGATGAAAACAGTGAATTCTACTGATGAGATACATGTACATTAGTTAAAGAAAACAAGAATGTTAAAAAAACATGAATGCCCCCCCCCCCCCCTCCAGTACGTTTACTTTACAAACGTTGCATAAAAAATTAAGAATAATGAACCTCAATCCTTCAATACCTGTGTAGCGATTCCATTGCCAGCGACCTCCACTTCAATATTGACTTTCTCGGACTTGCTGTGTTGGTTGGTTGTGCACACCACTTGAGTGTTTGTAACCGAGGCAACATCACAGGGGGTTCCCGCTATTGTCACCGTTACATCAGACGGAACAGAACTACAACAAAATCACTAGTACTGTTACATTGGACGGAACAGAACTACAACAAAATCACTGTTACATCAGACGGAACAGAACTACAACAAAATCACTAGTACTGTTACATTGGACGGAACAGAACTACAACAAAATCACTGTTACATCAGATGGAACAGAACTACAACAAAATCACTGTTACATCAGACGGAATAGAACTACAACAAAATCACTGTTACATCGGACGGAACAGAACTACAACAAAATCACTGTTACATCAGATGGAATAGAACTACAACAAAATCACTGTTACATCGGACGGAACAGAACTACAACAAAATCACTAGTACTGTTACATCGGACGGAACAGAACTACAACAAAATCACTAGTACTGTTACATTGGACGGAACAGAACTACAACAAAATCACTAGTACTGTTACATTGGATGGAACAGAACTACAACAAAATCACTGTTACATCAGATGGAACAGAACTACAACAAAATCACTGTTACATCAGATGGAACAGAACTACAACAAAATCACTGTTACATCAGACAGAACAGAACTACAACAAAATCACTGTTACATCGGACGGAACAGAACTACAACAAAATCACTGTTACATCAGACGGAACAGAACTACAACAAAATCACTAGTACTGTTACATCGGATGGAACAGAACTACAACAAAATCACTGTTACATCAGACGGAACAGAACTACAACAAAATCACTGTTACATCAGACGGAATAGAACTACAACAAAATCATGTTCAGAATACATTTTTTAGGATACAGTACAGTACTAAGTCAAGCATATTAAAAAATGCTTCCCAATGGCATTATAGTATTTAATGTGCTTGTGCTTTTTACAAAAAAATAAGCAATACACACTCATATTGTCATTTCAAAAATAGACAAAATGTTTTATCACAGAGCAATGTACATGTACATGGATGCTAACATATATATGTTAAGTTCCTGTAAATAATGATCAAACTTTGCCATGTACATTGTACTTACTACAGATGAGCTGAGAGTTCACCTACCCGAATCCTGTCCCTGTGATTGTGACAGAGGTGCCCCCTCCTGTGCCCCCACGGGCAGGACTGACTCCAGTAATCTCGGCAGTTTTTGAAGCGTCGTATGTATACCCTCCAATCAGAGTTCTTGTTGCTCCATTTTCTGTTACATTGACATCACAGGCCTGTGAGCCTACTACAGGGGCTGCCAAAAGTCAAACAGATTCTTAGAAAAACTCTAAATTCATTTTTTTAATGTCATTGTTAATTTGACTGAATTATAATCCTTGGAATCTTACCAGTAGCTGCTGGAGTTTTACAGACAAAGCTCCCAGCCGTTTGGGTGGCATTAACGACCTTTACACATGGCTGGCCACACACAGTTGCTGTTGTCCCAGCGTCAAATCCAGATCCTGATAATGTTACTGCCTGACCTCCAGCACTGCTTCCTACAATGCATCAAAACCACGTATTAGTACTGTAAAGCCGGATATTTGGTGGGTATATAATTTTGGCTAATTTTTGGCCATTTACAAAGATTCATCAAAATAAAAATCACTAAAATTATGTACATCAGTAAACATATATATTGTATGAATAAACTAAACTGAGTTTACCAAAAATAATGGTATACCTTGTAAATCCAAATGTGCTAAATTTGTTAATTTAAAAAGCATTAAATTAAAAAATATTATTAAAAATTATCAACCTAACTTTAAAAAGTTGGCTATATGGTAATGGTACTAAAGTCTGTTATCAGTAGAGAGACTGCTATTTGCAAACAATAATAAGAGCAGGGGTCATGCTGCAAAGTTTCCAGCTAAAAAAGTTCTAACTATATCAAAGCTGTTGTTCCTTCATGATTACCCACAAAAGTATGACCTTCAACTTTGACCCGCAAAATAACAGGCATACCACTCTCACCATGGGGAAACATTATATGTACCTGGTTTCTAAGGTATCCTAGCATTATCAGTATTCTCATTAACCGTCCATTAACATTCTAACGAATGAATAGTCAGACACAGAGAAAGTTAAATCACTCTACCATACCAAGATAGAACCCATCTACATCTATTATGGTTGAATATGTGTATCAAATTCAATTATCCTAAGTCTTAAGTACTGTTTCTATAATTGTTTTGTCCCTACAAAATTTACCCATGTATAGGTTTGAGCATGAAAAACATGATTTTTCTCTCTAGTCATTGGGAACACTGTTTTTATCTGCTCCATAAGGTGGTGACAGACAGATTGATGCAAGTGTGTCATATCATAATACAACCTGTCTAGAATAGGAGCATAAAAACAAACTTCAAATGAAATTAATGACAAACTCTCAGACTTGCTTACCACTGGTAGGTGTGATGGAGGACAGCAACAGCTGATATTCAAACATCTGATCATTATTGGACTGCCCTTTGTTGGTTACTGTCAGTACCACAGCGAATGAACCGACATTCTGAACGCCTGCTGTACACCGGACTTCTGTAACAGATGATGACGTCACCACACAAACTGCTGCTCCAACAGTGACCACATTCTCAGCGTTGGTGGCACCAAAGTTCTGTCCTGTCAGAACCAGGGTGGTGCCTGCTGATCCCTGGGCGGGGCTGACGGCTGTGATTGCTGGGGTGCTGGCGGTGGCATACGTGTAGTTCTGCTGAGGATAAGTCTGACTGTTGGAGGTAACCATGACCACCACAGCCCCGGCGGCATGAGCAGGTGTGGTGCAGGTCACATTGTTCAAGGTAACCTCCGTCACCACACAGCCTGATCCGTCTATACTGACAGTAGTACCAGACACGAAACCATTCCCCTCAATGGTGAGTTGTGATCCTCCGTTAGTGCTGCCATCAGTGGATGACAGACGGGCGATTGTGGTATCTCCTGCCACCGTCAGCGACCCCTGGGCCAGGCCGACATCATTGACTAGGACCTTCACGGTATTAGCTCCAGCAGGGAGGTAGCGGATTGCACACACAATGGTACTATCGGTCACGGAGGACACTGTACATATTTCATCTCCTACAGTGACTGACACAGCAGAAGGAACAGTTCCGAATTTTGACCCAGTGAAACTCAGTGATGTGGGCGAACCTCCATCCACATTACCCGGGGTCACACCGCCTAACTGAGGGGTGACATTAGGGTCATACACATATTGACATAACACTCCACATTTAGCCTGGACTGAGCTACCGGTCGGAGAAGTTACAGAGACCTCCAGAGTCTTGGGTCCAGCTGAGTTTAGATTCCTGGCTGTGCATTTGATTGAGGTGTAGGTGGCATCAGAGACAGGGCAGGGATATCCCCCAATTGTCACCGTCACCCAGATGTCATCATCAAAACCAGTGCCCACAATCTCGATCTCATTACCTCCCATCACAGACCCAAGAGGAGGCAGAATGTCCGTTACCTCGGGAACCAGGGCAAATGTCCGCGCAGTCTGACCAGGAATCTGAATCAAAGCATTGCCCATATTGTTGTGCCTCATTCTGATTTCCTCCATGATCCCCGTCTGAGGAGAACTGCTGGGGTCAATATTACAGGAAATCTTGGTTGACGTCGCGGCTGTCACCGAGCAGAGGTTGTTACCAAAGTAGACCTCGTTCTGGCATTCTGTGGAGCTGAAGCCCTCTCCTTCAATGTCAATCACGTCCTGGGAAGAGCCACTCTGACGGCTGATGGAGGTGATGACTGGCGTGGAACAGCGAGAGAAGGTGAACTGGAATTTGGTGCTGCCTGTGGGTGAGGCTAGAAGAAAACAGCTGGGGAGGAGATCAGTGGAACCCTTACAAGCACTGGTGTCCACAGGATTGGAAACCCCTACAAACAAACAAACATACAGTAAAATACCGAAGTTTTCTGTCCCTCTCCTAGAAATGCATGTAAACAATCAGGTACATGTACACCTACATTCTAGAACATTTCATGTACCTCTAAATTCAAAAAGAAAACAGATTTATGCCCAGTACAGTAAAACATGGTTACAGCAAACACTCTCATAATGAATTCAATCTTACAGTAAAACATGGTTACAGCTAACATTCTCATAATGAATTCAATCTTACAGTAAAACATGGTTACAGCAAACACTCTCATAATGAATTCAATCTTACAGTAAAACATGGTTACAGCTAACATTCTTATACTGAATTCACACTTACAGTAAAACACGGTTACAGCAAACACTCTTATAATGAATTTAATCTTATACCAAAATGATTTTCATTCCCTGTAGTTTTAAAACACGATGAACTCATTGGATATAACAAATTATGTTTATAACAAATCAAAATTGTTATTCTCTAGCACTTCGCTATAAGTGTGCTATATGGTGAAATTTGAATTGTTGCAAGTAACAAAGGGTACCTGAGTTTATGATATGTTGGGCTGCAATTTGTCCCATGGTGACAGAGACTTCCCCTGAGGAAGTGGAGGGTCTGTCCACCACACTGACACAGCCTCGGAAAAAGGTTGTCTTGTAGACGTCACAATAGTCGCTCCAGTAGCAGTATTTACCAGCCACCGTAAACCGGTGTCTGAACACGCCTGTACAAAAAAATACAACCGTTACAATTACACAACACATATTATAGATACAACCGTTACAATTACACAAAACATATTATAAATACAACCGTTACAATTACACAACACATATTATAGATACAACCGTTACAATTACACAACACATATTATAGATACAACCGTTACAATTACACAACACATATTAGAAATACAACCGTTACAATTACACAACACATATTATAAATACAACCGTTACAATTACACAACACATATTATAAATACAACCGTTACAATTACACAACACATATTATAGATACAACCGTTACAATTACACAACACATATTATAGATACAACCGTTACAATTACACAACACATATTAGAAATACAACCGTTACAATTACACAACACATATTATAATAGATACAACCATTACAATTACACAACACATATTATAAATACAACCGTTACAATTACACAACACATATTATAGATACAACCGTTACAATTACACAACACATATTATAGATACAACCGTTACAATTACACAACACATATTATAAATACAACCGTTACAATTACACAACACATATTATAGATACAACCATTACAATTACACAACACATATTATAGATACAACCGTTACAATTACACAACACATATTATAGATACAACCGTTAAAATTACACAACACATATTATAGATACAACCGTTACAATTACACAACACATATTAGAAATACAACCGTTACAATTACACAACACATATTAGAAATACAACCGTTACAATTACACAACACATATTATAAATACAACCGTTACAATTACACAACACATATTATAGATACAACCGTTACAATTACACAACACATATTATAAATACAACTGTTACAATTACACAACACATATTATTTCTAAAAGAAAATTAGCTCTAGAAAGTGTTTGGAAATTCCAACATCACAATTGTGCGACTTAATCAAAATTTCCTGCATTAAGAGTAATTAATTTACTGTGTACAAGGTTATTTTCGCTCAGTGTTATTTTTGCCCTTCTACACCTGCAGACAGTTTCACCCCATTTCAAATTCACTCAAACACATTTGTGTTAAAAGAGATGATAGGAGAAAAATTGTTTTGCCGTGTCTTTGATTTGCCTATCAACAAGTGCAAATGGGACGAAAATGAATTGGAGGCAAATATTTCCCTATATTCAGTATTACAATGCTGGGACATTTTGGATCCATGTGTATTTGTAATGTAATTTATCTGAAGCAGCAGGTGCCCCACTGTTGAAGGATCCACGTGTATTTGTAATGTAATTTACCTGAGGCAGCAGGTGCCCCGCTGTTGAAGGATCCACGTGTATTTGTAATGTAATTTACCTGAGGCAGCAGGTGCCCCGCCGTTGAAAGATCCACGTGTATATGTAATTTACCTGAGGCAGCAGGTGCTCCGCTGTTGAAGCCCCCAGGGAACTCCTCTGTGGACACCTCATCCTTGACCTGAACAACCCGGGGGGTGAAGCCAGTGATGTAGGAGGCAAAGAACCATCTCCACTCCACAATATCCCCCGTTTTGATCTCCAGGTTCTTGGGGTTCCATGCATATCCTGACAACTTGAATTCTGTAACAATGACACTTTAGAAATCAGATTATCAACAGGCTATTAGATACATGGGACAAAAAATGTTTGGGTTGATCCTCATTTGTCAATAAATATAATTTGATATAAATTCATTTCATCATAGCTGATTGAATCTTTCTGTAACAAATAAAACAGTATGTGGTCATAAAAAATATTAACTATAAATAAAATAATCCACTGTCTCACATAAATAAATAGTAAAAAAAATATGTAGTTTTACTTGGATGGATAGTCAATAAACCAGTGTGTAGTCTTAAATGGATGGATAGTCAATAAAACTGTGTAGTCTTACATGGATGGATAGTCAATAAAACTGTGTAGTCTTACGTGGATGGATAGTCAATAAAACAGTGTGTAGTCTTACGTGGATGGATAGTCAATAAAACTGTGTAGTCTTACGTGGATGGATAGTCAATAAAACAGTGTGTAGTCTTACGTGGATGGATAGTCAATAAAACTGTGTAGTCTAACATGGATGGATAGTCAATAAAACAGTGTGTAGTCTTACGTGGATGAATGCCCTGGTTATCCACTTTGTGGATGGTAGCTGTGTCTTGGATCAGACAGATGATTTGGGTGGAGGTGGCTGACTCTATGATACAGTCGTTCGGTCCCACTCTGACTGCTGTCCCTGTGGTGTTGGTGGAGAAGCCCTCCCCTGTGATGGTTACTCTGGTCCCCCCCATCACTGAACCTTGGAGCGGATAAACATTGGTAATACGGAACTTAATGTCTAGAGATGGAATGTTGTTGGAACTGAAATGCACATACAATCATAAGATCTACAACTGAACTTGTCTGATAAAAACACAGAAAAACTTGCATGAGGTGGAACTCGATCTGTCTCCTGTGTGTGTGTGGGGGGGGGATGGGATATTTTTGGATCGATCCATCATGTGTATGAAGCTGCACTTACTCTATCATCAACACAGATGCAAAAAAATAAATTAGAAATATATTATTTGTCTCTTTAAAATTCTAAATCTTTCTGAATAGCTCAGCAGATTAAGGCATTATGCTGGCAATTAACGGATTGTATGTTACTGTCCCGCAGGAGTTTTAATATTTTTCTTTATGAATTTACATGTACACTAATGCTGCCATTTTTTATGCACATGAGGCAAAATTTTCAATCTCCAACATTGAAACACATCACAGATATCCTTTGTTTTTCTTTCATTTCAACTTACTAAAGATACAATGTTTTAACTCCTTCCTATTTTTAGTTTCCATATCAGTGAAAAATTCTCAAGAGGGATGTTAACAATATAAAATCAATCATTACTCCTTCTTAAGAATGATATCAATTGTTTTTATGGTCAAAGGTTAGGGTCACCTTGTCACATACTGTATAGCGGGTTTTTCCACGGGTCTAAAATTTGGTGATTTGCTGGAACAAAGGTATGCTAATGATTCTAGTGGAATCAATTTTGGCAGACAAGGAAGAGTTATCTTTCTTGCAAATAATGAAGTCGCAATTGCGAATTGGGAGCATATTTCACAAGCGAAATTTTGTCAGAAAGCTATCTAACTGCTAACATAAGCCAAAATCATCCCACGGGGGGAAAAAAGCTATACAGTACATGTTAAGAAATATTTTCTGAATGATAGAAAGATTAGTTTCAATTATTTAAACAACAAACAAACCCCTTGCTACAAAGTTAGAAATGAGGAAAATGAAAAATAAGTAATCAGAATTTTTTACCCATCAACAGCGTATCCACTTGAACCTGCAAGTTTGATGGGGTAGTTTCCGGGCTGCATCGCTGGTAGGACAGCAGTGACTGTGGTGGCCGTGATGGAGGAAATGGGGACAACGGTGTCACCGATGGTCAGGTTGCTGGACAGGTCAAAGTTGGAACCAGTAATGGTCAGAGTGTCACCTCCTATCAAAAACAGTGAAAAATTACATTTTCATTTGTATTTCCCCCAAGAAAAATAAAGCAGATCGTTTTTTCCATTCTATATATAATTTGCAGAAATGCTTAAATTGTGAAATACATCAAGAAAAATCCATTTTTATCATTATTTCCAAATAATGGGAAGGTTATTGAGATGATATACAAGTAGACATTAAACTCTATACAAATAGATCAATATCAAATCTAAATGAAGACAAACCTCCGACTGAAATAGTGGATGGACTGACGGAAGAAATGACGGTCATTCCCGTGTTTGTGTAACTATACTGACTGCCAAACGTCACAGTGCCCCCACCAGTCTGGTGAACTACAATGTCTCCTGTGCCGGCCGAGTTCTGATGAAAAAATAATATTCCATTGCAGTTTCATTACCTGAGAGACACATATTATTTATTAAAGACAGTAAAACATGCTTATAGCAAAGTGTTGGGGGACAAACAGTTTTGACTCATCTTATAAACGTAATTTGTTATATCCAATGAGTTCAGAATATGTTTTAAACCTAAAGGGAATGAAAATCACTTCACTGTAAGCGTGAATTCATTATAATCATGTTCTCTATGACCATGTTATACAGTAATCATGAATCAGTAACTGTGTTTTACTGTAATAAAGAATTCATTTTAAGCATGTTCACTGTAACTGTGTTTTACTGTAAGCGTGAATTCATTATAAGCATGTTCACTGTAACTGTGTTTTACTGTAAGCGTGAATTCATTATAAGTGTGTTCACTGTAACTGTGTTTTACTGTAAGCGTGAATTCATTATAAGTGTGTTCACTGTAACTGTGTTTTACTGTAAGCATGAATTCATTATAACTGTGTTCACTGTAACTGTGTTTTACTGTAATAAAGAATTCATTATAAGCATCTTCACTGTAACAGTGTTTTACTATAATCATGAATTCATTATATAAGTGTGTTCACTGTAACTGTGTTTTACTGTAAGTGTGAATTCATTATTAGTGTGTTCACTGTAACTGTGTTTTACTGTAAGCATTAATTCATTATAAGCATGTTTGCTGTAACTGTGTTTTACTGTAATAAGCAGTGGTTATAATAGTTAAGTAAACTGTAGTATAAAACATTTTACGATAAACAAGCAATATGTGAGAAAGTTGTTTGGAATACTTACAGAGTTGGGAGCAATGCAGACAATCTGTGTCGAGGTTGTAGATCTTTTGCTGCATGGTGATCCACCAATCGTGACATTATCATCATTACCAAAGCCATACCCAGTCAAGGTAATCTCAACTCCACCTAAAACAGAGACATAGAGGGATAAAAAAACACTCACCAACAAAAACATTTCAAAACTATACACATCAGATATTTATATCGGTATGAACTAGAACTGTCATAATGGGACTAATACCTCCCACTGGGCACTTTGGATGCTAGAAATTAGGGGAATTTGTGCACATTAAAGAATAAATGGTTTTAAGGTATGCTCCAGATATTGACAACATAACCCCCCCCCCCCCCCCCCCTCCCAATAGAAACATTATCTAGTATAACTTCCTTGAATATCAAAAATTCTCAATCAAAATAGCAGGTGCAAAAACTTCACTATTCATATAATATAATGGAATAGAAGAAACTTTATTTGTGGGGGTTATACAGGGGGGTTCACTTTACAGCCTATTAATGTGTATGTTACAGTGCTCTTTTAATATTAGGATAAATTTTCATATTTTGCATATTGGAGTATTAGACAGAAATATAAAGGAATATATAGGAAGTTGTTCGGTGCAGCGATATCATATTCGATTGACCAAAATATACGAATACAGAATAAAAGATTAAGTGGAACCCTCTGCAATAAATTTCTCCTTCTTTGATACAGAATAATTTGTAAAACTAAAACTCTGAAATACCTCCGAGGTTTGAAGAGAGCGGGGAGACACTGGACAGTTGGAATGGGTAAGTGAAGGTCACGTTTCCATTAGCATTGTGGGTACACCCCTTGGATGCTAGAATGATTTCTATTGGGTACGATCCTGCAGGTCCACTGCCCACAGTACAGATGATCCGAGTGGTGGTGGAAGACTTGGGGACGCACTCCACTCCACCGATTGTGATATTATGATTGGATGCCACCGTGTCGAAATTTGTCCCAATTATGGTGATGTCATTTCCTGCTGTGGCTGTCAATGTGCAAAGAGAACACATGTAAAATAATGACAGAATATATGAATAAATAGTATACACTACAATATAATTGAAATGAAAATTTTGCAAATTTTTCAAATTATACATTAATCATAAATTTCTGATATCCCATGGTTAAAATACAATTGTTGCTCTGTGCAAAAAAAAAAAAGTTCATGGTTGACCGACCTGTTGTGGGGTTAACTGAGGTGACAGTCATAGTAGCTGCCATAGTCCACTCAAACGTACACACTCCACTGCATTTAGTGGGGATGTCGTTTATGTAGGCCATCACCTGTGGCTTGTCATGGTACGTCATTAACATGTCACCATGAATGGGGTCAAAGGTTATCCCTCCATCAACTACTGTGGAGATGTTTAACATTACATCTACGCCAGATAGTTGACTTGTAAGCTGCATTTCTTCCTGGTCACCGGCTTTAGTAAGGAAGGCCACACTTAGGTCAAATGAAGCACAGTCTCCATGGCGATATGCGTACACATTCCCCATTTCTGGGATTCCTGATTCTAACATCTCGATCAGGGATTCTCCCGTCACATCATAAGGAATTCCTATAGAAAAGTTTTCTTCCACAATAAAAGTTTTGAATTCTTTTTCATTTATTCTTATGTGGTACATGTATGTACATTATTAGCTCTGCAGAGTATTTCCTTCATATTTTTTTTTAATCAGCATTAGACTTCTGCGAGACAGGATCATTTTTATCAAATTGATAGTATTAGTCTTTGCTAGTTCAGTACAAAACAAACACACAAGTAGAGGAAACATTCTAGTAAACATAAGCAGGTTTTGTGTAGGTGATCTTCATACGCTTTCTTCTTAAATGGCTATAACTAACATTTACACTTTAGCTGACTATATAGCTAATTTATATACACTTTAGCTGACTATATAGCGAACTTATATATACACTTTAGCTGACTATAGCTAACTTATATACACTTTAGCTGACTATAGCTAACATATATATACTTTAGCTGACTATATAGCTAACATATACACTTTAGCAGACTATATAGCTAACATATATATACTTTAGCTGACTATATAGCTAACATATACACTTTAGCAGACTATATAGCTAACATATATACACTTTAGCTGACTATATAGCTAACATATACACACTTTAGCTGACTATATAGCTAACATATATACACTTTAGCTGACTATATAGCTAACATATATACACTCTAGCTGACTATAGCTAACTTATATACACATTAGCTGACTATAGCTAACATATACACTTTAGCTGAGATTCTAACCTGACTTGGATTTCCCGGCAAATGTTACCGTGAAGCTTCCCTGGACTGGAGGAGAGGCTGTCTGGGTTCGAACCACCGAGACTGAACCACCGGACACAACCTGTGAACCAGACAAAGTATGTTGCACATGCAAAGCAGCACAAGTGCAGTGGTTTTCCTCTGAATGCTAACAAAGCAGCACACAAGTGCAGTGGTTTTCCTTTGAATACTAAAGATCCTGAGCTAGGGCCTATCTCAATTCTATAAAGATCTTGATACATTATGTTTTGAAATGCATATGGTAATTTCTTACATGTATCTACTGTGAATATTACGTCATTTCGTAACATGGCTAATACCTTACTGATTGTAAGATATGAAGTCATGTACATTGCATGTGTATTGCACAACTAATTCCAATAACTTTTATTATCTATTTTAATCACTATGATTCACATGTAGAGATGAAATACAATCTTAATTTAGAATTTTCTCAATCAGACACAGAAACTACATGTATATCTCTCAGAAATAAATACTCAACGTGAAGTACACAGAATTAAAAAAAAAACAGTTATTGTACGCAACATCTCAATCAAACAGAGAAACTTTTTTTACCTGCCCATTAACCGACTGGAATTTTCGGAAGTTGTAGCCGCAGTCGAATGGAGTCAGTGTGATCTCATATGTTGGGTTGTTGTTGACGGTTGTTTTATCAACCTGAACTTGATCCATTCGGTAATTATTGGGTGTAGAAGCCCTCATCCTCAGCTCATTCACCGTTGCTACAAACAGATATAAGTATTAACAATTCTAGAAATTAAAATGATGCTATCTTTAATGTGGATTGTAATTAGTGAAAAAATAATTGATACACGAGGAATTCTAACTTCGGAAAACTCGACATTTCTGACATTTTCTCTAAAATCATTTTTTCATCTCCTTGATATGAAGAATTCTTGCATGATTTCCAAAATAGGTTTAAATTCTATATTATAGTAATATTCCCATAATTTGTACATGAACTTGGGTAGCTCATTGGTTAGATCACCTAACTAATAATGCAAGGGTCCCAAGATTGATACCGGATTATTCCAAAGATTTTTCTCTCCTTCTCTGCTACATTTAATACATAAATAGTTTTACTTGCAACAACAAGGAACTTTCAAATTATGCTGACTCAAAAACAGACAATCACGGTAATATATCAAAAGATTGTAAAAATGAGATAGAATGCAAGTGAATGGTGCGTGAAATGTCACAAAAATCTCTGTATTATTGAGAAACATCACATATGTCCTCAACATTAAATCAAATTCCAATTATGTATGCATGTAACGAGGATAGAGACTCTTACCAATATCAGCATCTGAGGTCAGAGGTCGTTCTCGTCCAATGATCACCTCATCAAAAAGGACCTCGGCACTCTCTCGAAACACCTGGGCACGAGTCAGGATGAAACTTGTTCCCGTGGGAACCTTGCCTGTTAGGGCCGTGTACATGTCAAAGCAGGCGTACTTCCAGATACTGAAATACGTCAAAAATACGATCAAATCTACAGAGTTTTCTTTCTGATTGTGGATATGTGTTCCATCATGGATAAATCTTCATCATTTCTCAGAAAAAGTAAATATTATCATAAGTAAGTGCTACAATAAGTAAGCACTGAACATGACTAAATGAGTTGTTTCCACACCAATGGGTTTACGTGATAAATCGACACTGATTTGTGTAAGTGATAAATCGACACTGATTTGTGTAAGTGATAAATCGACACTGATTTGTGTAAGTGATAAATCGACACTGAATGATGTAAGTGATGAATTGACATTGGGAATGTAAGTGATGAATTGACATCGAGTATGTAAATGATGAATGGGCATTGAGGATGTAAGTGATGAATTGACATTGGGAATGTAAGTGATGAATTGACATTGGGAATGTAAGTGATGAATTGACATCGAGTATGTAAATGATGAATTGGCATTGAGGATGTAAGTGATGAATTGACATCGACTGACATAAGTGATGAATTGACATCGACTGACATAAGTGATGAATTGACATTGAGGATGTAAGTGATGAATTGACATTGAGGATGTAAGTGATGAATTGACAATGAGGATGTAAGTGATGAATTGACATCGACTGACATAACTGATGAATTGACATCGACTGACATGAATTGACATTGAGGATGTAAGTGATGAATTGACATTGAGGATGTAAGTGAATTAACACCGACTGATGTAACACAAAGCATAACTTATAAACTTACTCCGCAGTGTGGACCATGCTGTGAGAGAAGGTGGTCGCTTTGCCAGTCTGCTGAACGTTCTGTGCATCAGTGTACGAATAATACAGTCTCACAAAGTCCCTAATCACACCTTTGTAAGCAAAACATAGCTGCAAAACAAGAGTAATGGGTAGGAAATCAAATCCTCGATTCCTTCTTACTAATAGTTATTACATCATATCCGGGATGTCATTTAAAAATCCTCTCTTACAAATATACAGACACAAATGGCCTTGACATAAATACTGACCATTCTGACACTCTGACCCAGTTTAAGACCAGTGTCGTCATCTCTGTAGAGGTACCAGGGGTTCTTCACCGAGTATTTCCCACAAAAGGCTTCCTCATCTCCGATTCTACTCCCTCCCAACCCCCCAGGAATACTCTCCTCAAACGTGTGATGAACTTTTGTAGCTGCCGGGCTAGCAATGGCTTTTGGACATCTGACACCAAAAAGTTGGTTCAATCCATCTTTCATCTGCATTCATGAAAAAGTAGTGCATCTAACTTTGTACCGTTATAATTCTTGTTGATTTGAATATAAATTTTCTATCCAATGACATACTGAAGTAAACAGTGTGTATATAGAAGCTTTTTTTAGTGGGTGTGAAAATTAGTGAGCGTAATCTTAAGAGATAAAGCTATGGCAATGATTTTCAAGGTTGCAAATTTGGCAATTTAATTAATATCTACATGTACTTTATAGATATAAAAGGGCTTAAAATCTTACGGCGATTCAGAAACTATCTATCGCTAAAATTAATACCCCACCAGAAACAATTGTTATACCGCAACTACCTTACATTTCAATAGCACGTAATATCCCACTGGACTTACATCATTAGCAGACAAATCATACTCCAGAAGAGGGGAGGTCACTCCCGCCATACTCAGAGTGAAATACTCCCCACTGGGGACTCCGTTTGTTTTCTCTGTCACTGTGATCCCGAGAGTCTCCCCATTAGAACCAGGGTAGGTCTTGTACTGAAGTGTATTGATGTCCCCTACAAAAATAGGGTCAATTACTAGTTTTCTAGGACACAGGCACCACTGGACAATTAATGAGAGGACTGGTTTATTTCCCTGTTCAACACAGGAGTATTATCATAAAACTATTTATAACTTACCTTTATACAAGTATACTACGCACAGACAATTATATCGCTTAATGGGTTCGAATTTACTATTAAAGAGTAGTAATTTCGAACACAAGTGATGTAATTGCCTGTGACACTAAGCAATAAGTCACATTATACTAAACATATTACATGTAAATGTATATCTGTAAAACATAAAACTTAATGGTGGTGTATACTCAAAACAACAATAACAAGATCTATATTGCACTAAAACCAACATTGTCTGTTTTACCATGGACAGTAAATCACGGTTATAACAAACCTCCAGGGCCAGTGAAAACAGTTCATTATAACCAAACTTCATTATACAGTAAATGATAGTTATAATGAACCTTCAGGACAAGCAAAACACAGTTCATTATAAACAAACTTCATTGTATCCAATAACATTTTTTGCTATTGTCCTCTCATAGGGAAATATAACATTGCAATAATTGAGAATTTGTTATAAGTGTGTTTGTTATCAATGCGTTTCACTAATTTGTTTTCAGGAAAGCAAACATTAAAATCGCAGTCATCATAGTACTGACCTCTTTTTGAGGAGAAGGTGACTGTTAATACAATACCAGCTCCGTTAGCTTTAGGAGCTGCTGTCACGGTAACAGATTCGGACGGGTGGAAAACAGGAAGCTGCAGAAGAGCACTTCCTATGTCAGCCTCTGGGGTGGAGGTGGTCAGGAGAGCTACAAAAATTGTGGAGTTTCATTTACACTGAATAAATTTCTATTCCACGTTATCCTGTAACAGTTTCACAGATAAAGAGAAAAATAACACAGCTCACTAGTATACACTCCATCCAAGCCCAGTCTGAAGGTGGCATCAGAGAAGCTTCCACCATTCTCCGTCAGGTCCACTTCCTGTACCTCATTAACGCTAGATTTGGTGGAGAATCCACTCAGAGTGACCGTCTGCTTCTCCCTGACGATGGTGGATCGGACAGAAATTAACTGGTTCTCTTGTTTGGCTGCTGCTATGCTCTCATTGGTCAATTTTGTGTCGTACAAATGAGCAGCTACTTTTGCATAGGCTGCAACGGAATTCTCCCGGTGAAGAATTTCCATATAGTACCTATAAGTGAAGAATTTCCATTTAATACCTATAGATGGAGAGTTCAGTAAACTTAATGGCTGGTTGAAAATTGTAAAACTCTGAAGAGTATCATATATTTGCTTTATGCAGATGGAATTTTCAGAGCTTCATCCATTACTTACTTTTGGTTAGCAATGAGGCTAATCCTTTGTGACGTCTGCTCCGGGAATTTGGTATATCTGTTTGTGTAGGACTTGGAAAAAGCTATTTTTGTCTGTAAAAACATACGAATGAAATGAATAAAACATAATTGACATGCATTTTTCATGGTGAAAAAATGCTGAAAGATAAGCATAGGTCTGAACATTTTTGGAGAATTGTGTGTACAAACTTTAACATATTTCTCGATATGAAGCAGTCACCTTATCATCGGGATTGTCACTGGTACTGAAGTAGAGGCTTCCACCATCGTCTGCCATTATCCTGAACGCATAGACTCCAGAGTAGGGAGGAATGAAGTAGCCACGGGCCCGTGACACATAATTGTCCAGGTTCTCCGAGAGGTAGGTCTTGTCAGTGTGTGAAAGAATGTAATCCGGCGCGGAATCATTCAGTAGTAATACGTCATCTAAGTTGGAGTGGGATTTGGCCGTGTTGTTCCAAATTTCCAATGTTAAACCTCTGTTACCTATCAGGATGAAATATCAAATGGTGTCTTCAAATATTATCTTACTGTACTTTTTTTTTCAAATTCAGAAAACCTTTAGTCTTTATGCAGTCCTGGTCAATGACAATAAAAACAGTATGACGATAGAGACTTCTTCTATTTTGAGTTTTACCTGGGTAAGATGTTGGGACAGGCGAGGGTTGCATGGCAGTTTTACACACAATTTCTGTGGTCGTCAAAGACTGGACCTCACATTTAGTTCCTGTCATAAATGAAATAATAAAGTTGATATTTTTCTTCAATACTAAATATCAATAGAATCTAAAATACTATAAAATGCAACCAATACTATGTTTTGAATATTGCAGCTGAGTAAACTGAGTACTAATCACCTCCTACGAAGACTTGAGTCTTAGATCGAGATTCCTTGTCATCGAAGTTACGGCCCGTTATGGTGATAGTGGTGCAGCCCCCGATGCTGCCCGTGTTGGGCGTGACTGACGTGATTTCTGCGTAGGTCTGGTACTGGTAGATTTGTCCGTTACGACTCAGATAGAGGCTGCTTCCACTGCGACACGACCTGGAAGACACAGTTTGTGTCAGTGCAGTGAAGCAATGTTGTTTTCTGTTATTTATTTGTTTAAAGATCAGTCCTCAACAAACCTCACAAACTTTAAAAACTAAAATTCTTACAACTACATGGTTCTTACACTATTACACAGATAAATCTTACAGAGCTTATAGTCATTCTAAACTTGTGAAAATTTCAAACATGTGTAGTTACATTTCCAAGGTTTTTGTCTTTGATATTTTTTCAAATAGTGATGACAGCCATTTCCTACCGTGCCGCAGTTGTAAACAATGCAAGTAGGAATCTTGACAAATCTAGCATGTTTATTTAAACGACTGGGAATTCCGACAGAAATGAAAGTAGAATATAAATCTAAAAAATAAATTGATACATGAGGATAAGAAATGCGACACTTTACGCTGGCATACTTTTCTTGATGCACTAATGCGCTTCGTGATGTATGCTGGCTTGAAGCATCACAGTTCATACCCTCATGTATTTTCAAAAATGTTATTTCTTTTAAATAAATCTAATGCATTTTGAAGACTATAGACCAATACCTTCCAAAGCCGTCACTGATGATAAAGCTGGCGTTGTTGTTTCCTACAAAGAAAATACATCAAAATTTTACAAGGAAATTTACACAGTTCTTCATCAAAGAATTTTCAATGACGTGAATTTCAGGGACTCATTAGCGCAGTTTTTTTTTTTTCAATTTTAGAATACAATCCGTACATACCAACGAAAGTTCCACCGAGTTTACACATCATGTATCCATCGTCACTAGTGCCATCATTATTGAGCGCCATTCCATAGCTGAACATAAAACAAGCCACATCATACTCACACACAACAGAGCAGCAGAATCTGCAGCCGGTAAAGTCATACTAGTACTAGTATCAATTACACATAACAAGAAAAATAAAGTCTTTAAATTCCATTTCTATTTCACTAATTAGAAATGCAGTGAAAATTCCTTGACTTTTGAATGAAGTGGATATTGAAACTGAATATGGAATCAATTGAATGAAACCATCGCTGTAATTCTGCAGAATGAATTACATTTGGTTGGGGGGGGGGGGACTCAATTTTCCTGGATTTCGTGGGTATCCATGAATTTCAAACCACAACGAAATATCCAAATTATATAATGTTTCAATGTACAGAAATCAATTCCATGAAGTTACATCCCAACGGAACTGTAAAATCTCAACAATCCACGAAAATTAAGCCCCATGAACTTAATAGATGCCACAGTAAGCTTTAACAGCTGTAATACTTTAAGATCTTACAAGACATCATTCTCATTTTCCTTTTTCAGCTCGCACAGCATGGGTCCTCCATACACCCTAAGGATCTTCTCCGTTCTTCCATTGGAGCTTTCCTCGACGTTGGTGTCAAACCGATCGGTGAACATCTTTCCATTGATTGTTAACACACTACCCGGGGCCACCGCTTCATTGTCAATGGATGTAATTTGGGGTGTTCTCTCAGAATGTGGCTATCAAATATAAAATTTCTAATCATACACATAATTATAAGGAAAGCCTGGCTTGCCTTATTTTCTCCCGAACGCATTCAGTTTTTATTCGTCTAAATGTAATTTTCAGTCTCATGCAAAAATTTTAAACAAATACTTTTTCTGCTACATACATTTGTTTATTAAACTTTCTGTGTAATACATCATGATTTTAAAATCTATCTTTGCATTTCATTGATTTTTTTTCAATTATTTGTTGCATGTGTTATATATTCATAAATGCAATGTCAACATAAAGACACACAAATTTAAATGATTATTTCATTAACTGTTGAATATTGTGAAACATTTTATTAGATTTAAAGTCAGTAAAGGGTAAAAGATTGTAATTGGTTTCCCCTCTTTATGAATTCTCCCTAATCATGTGATATTTTCCCTCTCCCTAATTATGTGATATTTCCCCTCTCTATGAATACTCTCTGATGACATGTGATATTCCACTCTCCCTAATTATGTGATATTTCCCCTCTCCTAATTATGTGATATTTTCCCTCTCCCTAACTATGTGATATTTCCCCTCTTCCTAATTATGTGATATTTCCCCTCTCCCTGAATATGTGATATATTTCCTCTCTATAAATTCTCCCTAATAATGTGATATTTCCCCTCTCCCCAATTATGTGATATTTCCCATCTTCCTAATTATGTGATATTTCCCCTCTCCCTAATTATGTGATATTTCCCCTCTCCCTAATCATGTGATATTTCCCCTCTTTCTAATTATGTGATATTTCCCCTCTGCCTATTTATGTGATATTTCCCCTCTCTCTAATTGTGTGATATTTCCCCTCTCCCTATTTATGTGATATTTCCCATCTCCCCAATTATGTGACATTTCCCATCTTCCTAATAATGTGATATTCCCCCTCTCCCTAATTATGTGATCTTTCCCCTCTCTCTAATTATGTGACATTTCCCATCTTCCTAATTATGTGATATTTCCCATCTTCCTAATTATGTGATATTTCCCCTCTCCCTAATCATGTGATATTTCCTCTCTCCCTAATTATGTGATATTTCCCCTCTCCCTAATCATGTGATATTTCCCCTCTCCCTATTTATGTGATATTTCCCCTCTCCCTAATTATGTAACATTTCCCCTCTCCATATTATGTGGCATATCCCCTCTCTATGAATTCTCCCTGAATATATATTTCCCCTCTCTCTAATTATCTAACATTTCCCATTCTCTGTGATATTTCCCCCTCTGGATCTTACCCTGAAGCGACATTTACTACTGGTGGCGCCCCCACAGTGTTTGTTTTCCGGCACTTTCTTCCCATCGACCGTCAGTCTGACATAGTATGTATCATCCTTCATCCCGGGCCTAAAATCCGCCAATAAATCATCAGTTATTCAAATCAAGGCAGTGGAGTGTACATTCAGGTTAATTGATTATCAGAATTCATTAAACATCATCAAAGACATGAAAAAATGTGGTTAATACTTGCAAAATGAATTTTAATGTTAACAATGATGGGGAAAAGGAAAAAAAAATCTAAATGATTGACATGAAAATCAAAAAAGATGTGATCTTGTTATAAAAAAATAGCTGAAATCCTGTGTGTGTTCTGCACACTTTAAGACCTATAATCATCTTGGCTGAAATCTATTTGTATCTAATTAAACATCTGTGTGAAATTCTTATTTAAAATAGTATGCACTGCAATACCACAATAATTTTAGGGGATTTTTTTCAATTTTCGGGGAAAATAAACTCTATTTTCTAAATATTCTTCCGACCTTTTTTCTACAATTACACTTCCTCGACTGTCCGACTGCTTAAAATTTAGTGTGGACTTACGGGGTGTAGCACATGACTTTGACCTCGGTGGTACCATCTTTGTTGACCGGACAGTCGTAGGATGTGGTTCCGGACACCAGCTGGACCTGGTTTCCTTCATTGATGTTGTCCTGGGAGAAGCCCCGCCCACTGATCAAAAGCCGTGTCTCCCCACACAAACTGCCCTCATTCGGACTGACGGAGTCTACCACAGGCTCTGAAATAGTAAAAATCAATCATCAGGACACATTTAGTCATAGTCAATTCAACTGGCTGCTGGGGATTTGTGTCAATATTTCTATAATATCAGATGAGAACGTCAGCTCTGCAGTGTTTCAAATGGGGCTGTACTGGTCTAAAAATACTTGCAATAAAACTTCAACTGACTTGTTAATTCTGAAATGACTGTAAACATTATCATAAGGTCCACTTTTAAATACCAGAGTGCATTACAATTTTTCAATTTGTAGTAAATGTTATATGACATGGACTGCTCTGCAAAAAATAATATATACACTTTACAATGATTTGATTTTCGTGCTTTAATTTTCATTCTTTGTTTTGTGATATTGACATACCCATGAATATGGAGAACTCTTACAACAGTTTTTTGAACCATGAAATCAAGAGAATTTTTTTTTGGCCTTGAACCAAAAATCTGACCCAATGAAAATACTAAGTAAGTCTGTTGCAGTACCCGATTCTGAAACATAATAAATTTCTACAAATTAAAATATAGATGGTACTCAAAGTAAAACAAGATGGAGATGAATTTGGCATGTGTTGAAGAAATAAGATGGCAACATCCCAAAACTTACTATTGATCCCTTTTCAATTTCAAACTATTATTGTACATATCCCCCACTTTTCATCCAGATCAGATTTCTCTAGTGTGCATGTTAATCCTCCTTAAAACTGATGTATTTTGGAAGGTCCACTGGATTAAGGAGGTTTGTCATGCTGGACAATGGGATATTTCAACATTTCCTGAATAAGTTCCTAACAAAAAAATTGTAACACCACTTTCTCTTTCATTTTGAATGTGTGTACTTACTCTGAAGAAATAGGAACTATAAATCAGCAGACAATTTTAAATATTAACTGATTTCATAAAAACAATGTGAGAATGCTGAATAGCAAATCTAGGTTACGATTTGAACTATTGCAAAATACACCATCAACAAAATGAACGGCACAGAATTTACATAATCATTAGATCCACCATGCACTGATACCTTTTATTTATACACCTGACGTTTTAAAAATCAAACAATTCTTCCCGACTTCTTAACAAAATTTTGTAATTATTTGTGACATTGGAAAATAACTATAACATTCAATATCTACACTATTGCACGATTCTCAAATTACAACATCAAAAATTCGGGATGAATAATTAAGCATCTGATTGGACCGAGCAATAATTGTTAATTGTCTTTGCACTTATTGTATAATAGTTTTATTCCTTAAGTTCTTCCACAATTAATAACATGTTTCTGAGATGTTACGGTCATTTCACGACTTTATACTTTACACATCAGTAACCAGAGGCTATTTAAATTTCTGTCTATTGAATAAATACAGCAATAAAAAACTTAAGTTCCCCATTATAAACTTTAAGAATATAGAATATCAATTTAAATGTTTGCACAGATTACAAAAAACAATTTCAGTGACTTTTTGAATCCCCAAAACAAATCACTCAACATTTGTCTTATCCTGTCATTAACATGTTAGCTTAAGCTTGTATCAAATATCTTCTTCAAAATCTGGATAGATGTGTATGATCTCATAAAATGACCATAAAAACTACCACAAAAATATCCGAACAAATGAAATCACAGTTTTAAATAGCACCACTCCTCTGGGGCTCATGTAATTAAATGACTTTTGAACATAAGACAGCTTTAAGGATAATCATGACAAGTAAATGCTAAGAGTAAATATTTTACTTTAATCAAATACTCTCATAGACAGCAAACTCCTTGACGTCATTCTTCATCATTTTAAAAATTCAAAGTTAAAATCTCTAGCAATTCTTGTATATAAAAACAACAATTCAACACCACACAATAACTTCAGTAAATATTATTTTTATGTTAAATAAAACAAGACAAACCAATACCATATTGGCTGTCAATGCAAGAAATTGTGTTTAAGAATATTCCACGGCACCGACAATATCTAAACAGGTGCTGTTTGTATACCTCTGGTTTCACAGATATTATCCCCCCTCCAAATAAGACTCACAACATATATTTATCACATGCATTCTGTTACATGTACTATATATTGAATGATACGATTAATTCATCTGTATTAATGTTCTCTGAATAAATATTGGAAATAAAAAGAAGCACCTTTAGGGTATCTCATTTGGCAGTGTATCTACCGACAGGCTGTGATCTGTATCCAATTTGTTTCAGCTACTAATCCCAAAACGGGAGCATTTAGTTTAAGTGTATACATCTTAAAGGACAAGCTTCAGGACAGTGCATAATAGTTTCCAATTTGTTTCAGCTACTAATCCCAAAATGGGAGCATTTAGTTTAAAAGTGTATACATTTTAAAGGGCAAGCTTCAGGACAGTGCACAATAAACAAATATTACTATTCTTATTCCATACACTTAAACAAATCCAATATTTCTAATAAGATAATTCATGTATCATCCTTTCATGTGTATAGTGGTTCAAACTAGGTATTGAAATTCCAATAAATTTTTGAAAACCAGTTAAAATACAATTACATTGAAATGGCCATTGAAGTTTCACCATCATTATGGCAAAAATGGCCTCTTAGCTCAAGGTAAATTTTTACAGTTTGTTGTTTCATCTACATGGCTGTTGGAAATTGCCCTTGATGGTTGTTGCATATTCTGATAATTCAAATTCTTTATGAATGATCTATTGATAAACACTTGTTATTTATGATATAATTTCATTTACAATTACTAATATCAATATGATAAACACTTGTTATTTATGATATAATTTCATTTTCAATTACCAAATTCAAAATTTAACACTGGAATAACAGGTGATATTTTAAATGTGCATACCATGTCATTTTGTGTTTTCACTTTACCTCGCATTAGACTACATGACTGTAGGCTAATGCCTACGGAGTCCAACACGAATAGACAGACCAATATCTATGAGACTATTCTATATAGCCATATAGGCTGCAGTGGTAGATCCTGGGGGTGGGGTGAGGTGGAACCCCTCCCCCTTACGTCAGAAATTTTGCTTAAATAGGTAAAAAAAAAAATAACGCATTTTGTGGGGAGAACCCCCCTTGAAGGTAGACCCCCCCCCCTTCAAAAATTCCTGGATCCGCCCCTTGGGTTTATGGAGTGATACGGTCTTTTGACGTGACAGTACATCCCATACTTCACTCATTTTAACATGTTTAAGCTTCATTATAAATATATGTGCATGCACATACATGTACATTATTCTCTGCTGGGAATGATATAGCGTACTGTTTTCATCAATACTACAATTTCTCACACAATCGGGGTCTATAGTTGTTTGTACAAGAACTGGTACATTTTCATACCTTGCCCGCCCGGAAACAACACGATAGCATTAATTAAGGAACCGTATGGTTAGCGCCAGTTTTCCGGGGAAAAAATAAACATTTGAAACGCTTATAACCATTTGTTGTACGCTTAGAAACATTTGTTGTACATAGCAAACTTGTTTCAATATACACAGGTCCCATGACTAATTACTATTTTCGTTAATCTTAAGGTAAACGACATAATTTCGATAATGAATTACATAACATAAATGTACTCACCCACAACATTTGTATTTCCGCTTCCGTCGTCACATAAATTGTTTGAACACGTGTACCCGCTAGGACAAGCGGAACAGGAAGTGCCCGACGAGTACGGATGTAGTCCGTTAAAATTTCCCCTTCAATAAATTAACAACACCAGTAAGAACCTAAAGATATTGAAACATTTGTCAGAACGACATGATTCGATCATTGCACTCACAACTGATTGACTTACCCTGGTCCGTAGTTACAAACGACAATGGTCCCGCCATTGAATGCAGAACTTAACCCCGTAAATGATGAACATGTATGGGAAGCGCAGCCTACATACTCTGAATTGGACCACACGACCTGCAAGAAAATTCTTCTGTTCACTATGGTTGTGATTGTTTGATGTTATGTTTAGATATAGTATAAGGTGTGTGAGGTGGGGATAGAAATCTCAAATTCGAGGAAGCAAGATGCATTTGTGAATCTCCTGCAACCGATCCAATTGTGGCAAAATTAGCTTGACTTTTCAACTCTTTAAAATTATATATATATATATATATATATATATATATATATATATATATATATATAATTATGGGCCACACGAACATGTATTTTCCTAAAATACGGGACACCGTGGACGTTGGCCTACATATTACTCCGGCCTTTGAAAGTCCTCCGTGACATTTAATTCTCTGCATATAATGTGCAGTTTCTTACAAAATGCTATTGAAATATTGATTAAATCTATTTTCCATGGGCAATTTTAAATTGTTAGAGTGTGGTGATTTCGTGTTCCTACATAATTTTGTTAATTTTCAAATTCTTTGTCATTGGTAAAGTAATTCATATTGATATTAATTGCCGTTGGTCTTAGTACGATAGTTATGATTGCTTTGGTGGTCCGTTTCTTTAATTGATAGTATCAATAAAGATATGATAATTCAAAAGATCCGACTTACCGAGCTCAATTCTGTGTATATTTCATAACAATTATTCCTTCACCTTGTGAATTTCGGCGTTATTGTACACATTACGCAATGCGACGAGTTTCCTTCAGCAAAAGATAAAGAACGGTTATTACGTAAGGTGCATGGACAGTTCCAATCAAGTGGGAATCAATCGGTCAACGATGATAACAGTGATAATTGCTTTGTGCTAGCGTCAAATTACAGCTGGTTGCCACATGTGAAGTTTCTTTCTTTTTCTTAAATCTATTCATAAAGATCCCCAGAGATTCACTTCATTAGATTTCAACAGGAGGGGAATTCCACTCATTTATAACAGCTGGTACTCATGGATTTTTATAGATGTGACGTTTACATACAGGTAATTGTGATTTAGAGTGTTTCTATAAGACAAATGTTTTTGCGATAGTTTGAAGTTAAATTCTGGTTCACTTCATGCGATGTTTGTCGCCTAATGTATAGCGATCCCAACTCGTTTCCAAATAAAGAGATTCTCTCGATGCTAATAAGTTCATCCTGTAACTATTCTTGCTGTAGGCCCATTTAGTTGATATTTTTCTAATTTTGCAGATTCGTTTTGATTTTTACATCCTCCCTGATCCAGTCAAATCTATAGATATCGTATTAGATAACTCCGACATTCTATTAGTTTGAGAATTAGTGATTGAGAATTCTACGACTTCAGAAAATTTCCAAAAAACGTAATACGTGAAAATAGTTTAAACACATGTCTAAGACTTTGATTAATCGATTTTAAGATTGCATAATTTTACTTTATTTGAAGATAAAAATAACAAATAGCTTAGAAATGAGAGAAAATAAGATTTTTAAAAATACAGGAAGCCAGGGACACAAACAACTAAAATACAGTATACTTTTAAGTCGAAATATTTTGAGAATTTGAACATTCCATTACCTTTAAGATTATTTACTTTTTATCAGTTTTGATATTATGTTTAGAGACAAGAGACTTTAGCAATGAAGATTATGGAACAAATCAGAACATCTTGAGCAATATTTGAACATATGAGGACTATTTACTTATCCATAAACATGAGATATATCTTAAAGATTAGAAGTTGACATTACATGTATATTTGAGATAATTTGAAAAAAGAAAATATACAGGAACAAACACGACTAACATACTCTGTGTGAGTCAAGATAGCTTATTTCATTATTAAATGATTTTTAGGGTATAAGATTGTATGATTAAGATATGTAATTATATTTCAACAATCAGAATATACGATTAGATTATTATTTTTATTTTTGTTATATGAAAGGTGAAGTTAACGAACAGTAATCAATCTCATAACTCCTATTAGCAATACAAAATAGAGATTTGAGCAAACACGGACCCCTGGACATGAGATTCATAAAAAATGAGAACTATTTCAAACATTATGAGGCATATTTGAAATGTTTTTGTCTTTATATTAAGAGTAGGACAGACACGGTCCCCTCGATATACCACATGTGGGATCAGGTGTTCAGGAGGAGCAAGCATCCCCGTAGACCGGTCACACCTGCCGTAAGCCCTATAACGGAGTAATACGTAATCAAAAATCAGTGTGTAAAGAATGGCCTAACATTGAATTTGTATGAAATATGTCAAACAGTATTTGACCCGTTGACAGGTTGTGTAATATACCATTCATCAATTTACAAGGTAAGCGCTCTCAATGCTCTGAAATATATTCTCTGTAAGCTCAAGAGTAAAAGAGTGCATGGATATGAGTATCATCTTCCTTTTATTCTCTCATGAGAGAACAAATTGCTCATTTACAAGGTATGATCATCATCAGGGCCGTAAATTACATGGAGGCGGAGGAGGCAGCTGCCTCCTCCAACTTTTGAGCCAAAAAAAATTAAAATTTAAAGTTCATTAGAATTTATGTTGTTTCCAATAACTAAGAACATGATACCTCCCTTAAAAAGCATTCCAAATCTTTCTTTTAGAATGAGTTAGTCAAGTAACATCTTAGAAGGCCCTAGAATCAAGGATTTTGCACGAAACGTGTTCAGTGTGCACAAAATGTGCTCAGCGTCTGGGGGCCTGGGCGGCCCCCAGACCCCCGCCTAATTTCCTGCCTCCTCCAAATTGAAGGTTAATTTACGGCCCTGATCATTCAATTTCATAAACTGAATGTTTTAACTATACGTACATGTACATGATTCTTCTTTGGGATTTAATAAACTCTCTATGATCTCGTTTATCTTGTTTTACCACTACTGCATTATCATTACAAAATGAATCACCATTGATGATTGCTCATTCAGACAGTTACAATCTCGATACTGTTTTAAGGTCACCTTAAACTAAGCTTTTCCCAACCCACGCCACCGTCTATCAGTAATATCAGTACTTTGATTAAATACGAAGTGACTGCTCCTTCGCCAAAACTCGGTAAAGTTGCAGATGAAAGGCGAATGACGAATGACACCTTGAAAACCGAGGTTCCATGCAACAAAATGTGTTGGCACGATAAAGAAGCCTCACTGCTACCGCCCTGA
Source organism: Ostrea edulis (assembly GCF_947568905.1). Lineage (NCBI taxonomy): Eukaryota > Metazoa > Mollusca > Bivalvia > Ostreida > Ostreidae > Ostrea > Ostrea edulis. Next base: position 2,332,253 of record NC_079165.1, read on the forward strand.
GCCAAAAATTGGTCTGAATTTGTGGTACGTTACCTTAGCTATGATTGGGGGGGGGGGGGGGGGGATCTCGAAGTGGCGTGAAACAAATACTAGTAAACAAAATCAACATGGGTATATCCAATGTTAGAAGGTTGTGGACAGAACAGCATTCAGACCTATAACATTATGCAATCAATTACAATCTAGGTGGAAAAAAAATAAAACGAATTCTAAAATCCGATTTCTATACCTGTGTGTAATGTCCGCACACAGCGCTGCAGGCCTTGGTGCTATATGTATAATCGGACTTTTCGTCATCCCACGCCTTTACCGCTGCGGAAGGGTCTGCCGAACCTGATGAAAAGAAATTTTATGAATTTAATTTATTTTATCAAAACATCAAATTCATATTAATGTCAGTTCCACTAAGATTTTTGAAACTTTTTAAATTTGCATTATATTTCATTAAACTTTCAGGTTAAGCACGCCTTGATACTAATTGAATCGTGGGAGGGGGCAACTTGAATGAACCTTTCTTTTTTACAGCAACAAGAAAGAAATCATTTAAAATGTCCTTTGGCCTCATGTAATGACAAGAAATTCAGATGACAAGACTACTCACTTCTCGAGGTAACGTAAAGGTTTTCTCCGACGTAACTAAACTGTGACGTCAAAGCTTGTGTATCGGAGGTACGGCCAGCGTTGTGTCCCCAAATACATCTCTTTGCATAATTTTCTGCGACCGTGGCAAGTTCACTGCTCCATTTCTGCAAAGTTTTTAAATACAGCACTGTATCTGAACGTGTGCATGAATTATAGATTATTTCTTTCTTTGAAATTTTCCATTTCAGTTTGTTTGGCGTTTATTTCAGTACTTCATTTCTGACACACACCCCTCCCCCAATAAATGTAATAAAAACAATTACATTGATATTATAGAAAATTTTTGTAGGAAATACATGCATCATATTACTCATTGAATATATGATATCGCACACAAAATACTTGGCACGAAATTAATTTGGGACGATTGATTAACATTTTTCAGCTCTGATTGGTATAATGTCAATCTTGATTGAATGTTGCATGTACACAATGTTTTATTTGATTTACACTTATTGTTTAACCGTACGATACATGTGTCTCACCATCTTCAGCATGTTAGTGGCTGTAGGGATGACGTTCGTCCTTGCGTCATTGTGTGCGTCTATATACTGTTGTGAGGCGGTGGACGCCTGCCGCTTGTGACGCGTGCTCCGTGCCACCCTAACCCTGCCAGCAGGGTTGCCCAACTACAAAATCAGATTTTTTAAAAATCTTAAACGTTATTTTGGATCGAACCCCTGAGTATACTATTCGCTGATTTACATGTATTTTTCTCTGGGAATATCACGCTTGCCGTTTAATTATGTATGGAGGTTATGAACCTACCTCGAGCTCTGTTAACTGATCGGCTGTAACGACACCTCGTTGGTACACCTGGAAGTCCTGTGCACGTGCACCTGAAATACACGTCAACAGCAATGCTTACAATTAATAGACGTTGAAAAAATAGTAAGTTTTACGTAAATTTACGGATGTCCGAGAAGCTTGTACAGATGATAAAGCGGGTGATATGTGAAATATACAAGTAATTGTATGTGATCCATAAGTAAAGAAACTGACACGTAATTTCTCAATGGCATAGGAATATATATTAATGACTAATAAAACATTTTATTTTGTACAAAAACATAGAAACCTAATAAAACTACGTTAAATAACCGCTTTTATTGTATTGTATTGTTTATTGGCTTTAAGCCTTACGGCTCATCAGCATAATACATATTCAGTTACAGAGTATAAACAAATGAGGTGTATACAGTATGAAAAGTGGAGTGAATATTAAGAGAATGGACATACATGAAGAGAATTAAAAGTCAAGTTTACATAATATATATATTAGATGAGTAGTTTTCTATTATGAATTGACATTAATTGTACTCAAAACAGGCACATGAGTATGCAATTTATAGTGTAAGTATATAAAGAAGAAGTATTGTTCTGCAAGACAATAATTATTTAATCACCAAAATTACATACTCATGTGCCTGTTTTGAGTGTTTGAAATAATTACTGAAATATATGATATAGAGCAATTTTCATTGAATTGAATTTTTGGTGAGAAAATGATAGCCATGTCACAATGAAATGCAAATATAAAATATACCAATATCTATAAAAATCATCGTGGACTTTTCAGGTTACTATTTAACCAAAATGCTATTTGCACAAAGTTACATGTAGCTACACGCGGCTTCTACCGGGAACAATCACCATTTAACAAAGGAAAAGATCAAATGCACCCACTGCGGACAAGATTTCAGTCTCGGTCCATTTCACTTCCCGTTTATTTTAAACATGCTATTGTCCGTCCTTAATCTCACCTAATATTAAAGAATGTCAGTCATTTCTCGGTCTTAGCTTCACATTGACACAGAATGTAAAGAAATAATTCTCAGATGACCACATATTCTGATACAATGTTTTCTTTCTAAATATGATTTTCTAGAGAGTTTAATACCTTCTTTACATTCAATCTATTCCATTTATAAGTTCAATCTATTTTGCTCTATATTTCCATTCGACAATTTTTAAATTGGAAATTAACGCACTGTGGAATAGACCGACATACTTTGTAAAAAATTTAACGGTAGATATTACATCAGATTGCGTGACAACCTTATGAAATCCGGATAAATTTCGAGTATTTGTCACAAAGCAGCACATGTACCGAGTTTGATATTGGATTAGTAATGTACAGCTTGTCTACACTTGAAAAACAATTAACGGCCCCGGACGATGTTTTCATAACAAGTTCTAGTCATCCAAAATGTGTACGTAATAATTAAATAATCAATAGATAGCGAAAATAATCTAATTTCCTTTTTGTTCTCTGAATTTCACTGCATTGAGGTCTGCAAATACTTGCAAACTAGCGGTATACCAGTCAATGCTTTGAGCAATAAAATTTTGGGGTTCCCCTTCCATATCTTTATGATGAAAATTTATTTCACGATCAAACATAATTATGTTTGTATTACTTTACAATATCATTGTCGTCAAATTTGAGTACTGGAGTATAAAATCCGTGATCTTTCGCACAGGGTACGGTTTACAATGCACGTGCAGTGTCAAGGACCAATAGGATGAAGGACTCGTTAATATAACGTGTACCGCAGTATTTCTAGAGGGGACCCAAGAAGCGGGGAAATTTTTCTTTTAAATGAGAACTATTTGTGTAGATCTACCGGACAAACGGCCTACGTGAGAATAGACGAATTTTTGTTATAGGAGAAATTATATCATAACACAAAAATACTGAACGAATTTTTGTTATAGGAGCTTCATAATTCAATTATGCATGATAATATATATTCACACGACTGTTCATACGGAAACATTGTTTATTATGTTGCTTTTCTTAAAGTGACATTTAGGTCCATTGGGCCGAGTGTAAAATTATATCAACATGTATCTTGCTGAAAAACAAAAGTTGTATTATACATGTCACTGTGATAAATTATTTACTTACCTACATAATAGTTACCTGCTGTGTTTACTTATGTAAGCAGTGTATATAGTTGCTTTTTTTCTTTGCTTTTTTTTTTGGGGGGGGGGGTGTTGTTTTTTTGTTTTTAGATATAAAATGCGCAAGATTTTTAGATATAAGATGCGCAAGATATTAAGCAACAACAAAAGAGAGAGAGAGAGAGAGAGAGAGAGAGAGAGAGAGAGAGAGAGAGAGAGAGAGAGAGAGAGAGAGAGAGAGACAAAAAACAACAACCAAAACAAAACAAAAACAACAAAAATAAATAAAAATTTTAAAAATACAAAATTAAAAATAATACGGAGGAGAATTCCTCCTGAATATCTTCAAATTTTATGTTACGCTAATACGAAAAAAAAAAAAATACGTTTTCCTTTTCTATCAAAAATTTGCAATATATAAAAATATCACATTAAGTAATGTAAAAAAAAAAAAAAAAAAAAAAAAAAAAATTTAGTTAATTAAAAATAACCCGAAAATTGCATTACCATTAGTTGCTAATAATTCCCACACAAAAAAGTATAAAAGAGCAACTTTCCACTTTTCTTTGCTCCTGGTGTCCATTGCTGTATCAAAGTTATAAATCAGAGATGTTAGACAATATCCCATTTATATACGGTCAGGGTTCGATGGCGTCACTGGGTATTTCACCCAGATTTAAATGTCCAAAACCTATTGATTTAACTTGTTTATTTTCTTAATTGATTTCTGTTTTGAACTTGTTTGCAACTATTATAAATGTGACTGTTTTCCCCCTACCGGTTGTTTTCCGGAGATTATGTCTAAGCTAGCGTATGTTGGATTAAAAACTATCCCTTTGATATGGCTATTTCATTTCTATTATGACCATGCCTCTATTCATAATAACTTGTCTTCATACGACCTTGCTTTTTGTTATTCTGAGATTAAAATCATTGAAAAAAAACTGAACCTTCGTAATAAATTTGGGTCGTTTTCGTGCTTACATACCCGTTTCTAGACTGTAAGGTGAAGGTTGCGCAAGCTTGTGTAATTTTTCAAAACCCACAAAATATGAATAAATTGAAGCTGGGGATCGGTTTAACTTAAATGGCTGCGCTGAATTTGTGACCTGTCGATGACTTCTGACTATTGAAGCAGGGAAACAATGTAATTGAGACATTTGTTTGCTGGAGAAAAAAATCTAATGTTCTGACGTCCACATTAGTCACAAAAGCATCGCCGATCCAAAAAACACAAAGCATCCAACACTTTAAAGAAATATCCACCTGTATTGTGCTGTTGTGATAGGGTTCCTTTTGCGTACCAAAATTTATTGTTTTGGCTTTGTTTTGAGTTACATGTATGTGTGTTTTGTGCAAAATTTCCAGTGCATCTCGGTGCAACGTGTATGTTTTTGACCAAAGAATTGTTACAACATATAAATGCTGTTTTACAATTGTTGTTTTTACCCCCTACACCCGACCAACCCCTACCCCAAACATCAATCACAGTCTTGGACAAACTATATATTTATTTTTCCAACACACTTTAAAAGATACATTTTTGAATGATAGAAAATGTTGTTGGACAAAGCTGCCAGTTCTTTTTTCTGCAAGTAAACCCTTCAGTTAGCATTAAATCCCTAAACAGTGTCGTTTTGATGTTTTGTATAACTAGGTCCAATATTTTTACATATATAGTATTACAGATATATATTATAATGTGAGACTGAACTGGACGTGGCTAGAATATGGTCCATTGTGTAATTCTATAAAGGTGTCGATAGTGGACAATTAAGTGTGGGGGTTCAAAAGTCGGATGAAAGTGAGGGTCTGGAAGATGAAATGCTCACATCAAAGGTACGCCTACATTTTTATTTTTTTTTTTTTTGAAAGAAAAAACAAGTTGCCATACATGTACGTTCATTGTATTGCAGTCAGAATTAATTTAAGTAAAATTGCTACAATGTTTATTAAGTATAAGTAAAACTAGTAATTCAAAAGAGTTTTACAAGTTTATACTCCCACAGACCTACATGTGAGACATCACAGACTCACATAGTGGGTAAACTGGTTCCCTAATTCAGAACAGGGAGCTAGGTGTCTCTTATACAGTCCTCAATGAACTCAATCTAAGTAAAATTAGATGTTAGATCCGCTCACATACCCATCATTCGTTATGTGTGCGAGTATGCGCGCGGATCTAATAACATCTAAATTTTAATTAGAGTGTTCTGAAATCTAATTTCTTAATCTGTACGAGTTTTGTGCACTGTAAAGTAAGCTTTTACATAATTGTAATCAAAGTTGTATTATTTCAAGTGCTGTTGTTTACATGTAACTTGCGTGATCAAGAGAGAGACTTTACTGCATCACTAGAAAAACTAGCTCACTAGCGAGGCAGTATAAGTTCCCTCTTATACTGTACACTACATTAACTTCAACATCAAACTTTAAAATAAATATTTCATTGGATTATTTTTGATATGCGTAAAAATGAAAGTGACATTTTAAAGTTGACAGAGATGTATATCGACCTAAAATTTCGTCATCCGTTATTATACTTTTGCCCAATCGATAAACCCAGGTCTATTCTAAGTCTGTCCGTCCGTCCGTCTATCTATCATAATTCCTGCCTGTCCGCCAGTCTGTCCGACTTAATTTCTGTATATATTTTCGTTTTGCTTGGATATCAAACTTTCAAAAATGAATAAATAACAGATCAGTCTGAAGTTGGCTTTCGTTATGGTTAACTCTCTTTTGCAATTTGGTATTTTGTTTTGGCTAGATCATGAGTTCGATTCTCAAATTTTCTAGTTTTTAAATTTGTATCCATTTTTCTTTATCATTTGAGACATTGATACTACATACATGTAGACGCCCGTATCTCTCTGGTACAGTTTTACAATCCTCACTGGTGACCAACTTTGAAAGAGTTACACCCCTTTGCAAAAGAATCATTTTCTGCACCGGTTTTTCGTTATGAAAATATTCTCTTCTAAATGAATAACTATATATCAAGTTTGTGTTACGTAAGGATTGATTACTGTTCACAAAAGTTAATTCCGTTTGAACAAAATTATCCCCCTGTATCTTTACATTATGCTTTAGGAGATGAATTTGGAATTCTTTGGAATTCATTATGCAGCTTTTTAGTGAATAATCGACAATTTCTTTCTGGGAATGAAAAGTCGGAAGGGACATGTGTTGATTTTTTTTAAATTTTTTTTTTTTACATTAGCTGTTGTTCTTCAGCTGAGGAAAGGCAGGGCACTCATCACGTAGCAGTCTTTGCTGTCTGTGACGTCATACATGTTGTGATCGTAAAATAGAACATCACTGGGATTTTTAAAAAATGAATACATGATCAGCATTGTTTAGCAGTTTAGGTAAAACGTCATTAAACTGGAGGTCTAATAGTAAGAGTACACAAAGTTAAATGTCATCCTAGTTCAATATTGAGGTCAGCTGGTCATGACGTATGTAAGAGTACATAGAATATCTTATATAAGGGTGTTTTATTTTATTTTATTTTTAGAATACTTGTAATATCAAATAAAGAGTGAAAACGAGGTTTAACGTTATAATTTGTCATGTTCTAGTGACTATAATTTTGCTTAAACCACAAAATCTGAAAAAGTACCGGATAAGTATTCAAATGACCGTACCCATTCCCTATTATAGTCTGTGTAAATTTCAGACGGAAATTAATTTTAAGGAAAGTTAACGTGATCATGTAACAATATCAGTTTTCATTGACTTTCAAGGGAGTGAATTCGTAATACACGCTCGTAATGACCATAACTTCTTACAATGACAAAAATTTCTATATGATTTGGACATATTTGATTTGAGGGTCCCCTATTCCAAGATTTCACAATTTCTCAAAAATAAAGATAAAAATATTGACAAATAATTTCGTCATGTCCCTGTCTTATTTATCCTTATTTCTTCACATCAAATATGTCATTATTTATAAAAGAGAAAATAGACTATATGCGTCCTAAATATCAACATATTGAAAAAAATATTTCTTTATTTGTACAATATCTCGTTTGCTGCTGTACCACCCTTATAAATTCATGGTAAAGTAGAACATAGTACTGTTGTTGTAAATCTAAATTAAACCACATTAAAAAGAATAACAAAAGCCCGCAATTAATATTCTGCACATTATGTTAACGTCATGACACATGGACCGATATAAATCTAGGCATGTTTTGGTTATAAATATTTACACACTATAATCCGTAAAACAATTTACTTGCGTGTTGTTTGTACATAAACATTAAGATGTATTCTATTGTAGATTAAAATCTAAAGTCCTTCCATTTAAACGTCATGTCACGGAGTTAATACCGAAGTGGGCTATTCAATTGGTCAGCACTACTCGAACAATCATAGGAACTTATACATGTAGGTGGAGACCAATGTCCGATCAGGCATCAGGACTTACTTGAGAAGCAGTACTGAGACATATTGCATATCAACATCAGCTTCAACTTTGTTTGAATCCAATGTAATTTTTGCTTCCAATTATTCAGAATATATATATATATATAGATTGTGTATACTTGTATTATATATCCAAGGGAGTAAAAAGCCAAATATTTCTTGAAGAGCCATGGTTCCTTTGATAGAGGAACTTTCTCCTACAAAGTAGTAAATTATAAAATACAAACAGTATCTGTTGAATGTAAACACTACACAAAATTATGAATAAAAAAAATTTATTGATATATGATATGAATGAATATTACAGGGTTTGTATGATGTACATGTATATGGTAGAAATTCAGGTAGGTGACAGGCAAACTAGAGCATTTAGGTTAAACATAGTTTTCCTTGAAAATTGATAGAATATATTGTAGAGTTCGATTTCTAAGACTTAGTTACATGACCTGGAATTTGAATTTCAGTGCAATTCTGGGCGAAGTGTATATCGAGTAGCTTTTACGAAAAGACGACAAAATAGGTCGCTATTAATTTGTGAGTTTTCTTTGTCGTCTTTTTGTCTGTATTTTGTCGTCTTTTCGACTTTTCGTTTTGTCATCTTTTCGTGTGTGTGGGGGGGGGGGGGGGGGGGGGGGAGGGGGGGGGAGAAAGTAGCTAATTATCGTTTTGTTGCATTTTCGCCTCTAAAAGACCACAAAACCGCAAGTAAAAAAGACGACAAAATAGGTCGCTAATTTGCGGGTTTTATTTTGTCGTCTTTACGGTTTTTCGTTTTATTGTCTTTACGTCTTTTCGATCGTTACTTCGAACAATATTTTGCGACGCCATAAGTTAAAAAACGTGTAGTACAGGATTAATTTTTATCTAGAGGTACATCAGTAAATATACTGATAGTGTACAGATAAGATATAGATCTGAAATAATATTTATATCAGGAATAGAAAATGTCCAAAGACAGAAAACTTTGAAGTACTTGAGCACTCTCTCTCTCTCTCTCTCTCTCTCTCTCTCTCGTTGAAACCTGTTACTTTAAGTGAGGAGGACCTCACAATGCCTAGATGAGAATACACACCTGATGGTTGTTTGTGGTTTAATTCCCTATTAACTAACGATAATTTTTCACTCACATGGAAACGTCACCATTGCCGTAAAGGGTTGTAAAATTTAGGCCTTTGCTCGGAGCTTACGACCTTTGCCACATCTGCTGTGACACGGGACTTCTAATTTTGCGGTCTCATCTGATTTAAATTACCAATCCCTGTAGACCAAAATTTGAGAATGCATTTTATTTTAGAATATTGCGTTTATTATATCTATAGGAAAGCCCATCTTTTCAGTTTTAAAGATATTTTAGCGAATATTTTCATCCTTTCGATTCCGGAATGAAATACCATGATGACAAGGTAGCCTAGATGTTGAGATGTCTACTAGTTCAATATCGGAGCAGTGGTAGTGTTAGGTATTGCGTCTGGGAATCGGAGCAGTGGTAGTGTTAGGTAGTGCGTATGGGAATCGGAGCAGTGGTAGTGTTAGGTAGTGCGTCTGGGAATCGGAGCAGTGGTAGTGTTAGGCAGTGCGTCTGGGAATTGGAGCAGTGGTAGTGGTAGGTATTGCGTCTGGGAATCGGAGCAGTGGTAGTGTTAGGTAGTGCGTCTGGGAATCGGAGCAGTGGTAGTGTTAGGCAGTGCGTCTGGGAATTGGAGCAGTGGTAGTGGTAGGTATTGCGTCTGGGAATCGGAGCAGTGGTAGTGTTAGGTAGTGCGTCTGGGAAGATAAGAACTCTTCTCTGGTTATTGTTTTTGGTACAATAATTCCTTAGTTGTGAAAGTCATATGAAAAGTGAAAAAATCTAACTCGTTATAGCGAGTTATAATTTCGTTATAACGAGGCCCTTAACTTTTCCATAGATACTAACTCGTTATAACGAGATAATTAACTCGTTAAAACTAGATAATTAACTCGTTATAACGAGATAATTAACTCGTTAAAACTAGATAATTAACTCGTTATAACGAGATAATGAACTCGTTATAACGAGATAACTCGTTATAACGAAATACTAACTCGTTATAACGAGATACTATCTCGTTATAACAAGATATTAACTCGTTATAACGAGATATTAATATTTTTTGTTTACTTTTTCAAAAATGAGCCCATTCGTCTTTCGTAATTATCATGTAAAACTTATACGGTACCAATTTTGATGCACCAGATGCGCATTTCGACAAATAATGTCTCTTCAGTGATGCTCAACCAAAATGTTTGAAATCCGAAATAACAATAAACTTTAAAGCTATTTTAGGGGAAAACAGAGTGCCAAAAAGTGGAGTCAAATTCGTCTTAGGATAAGAGCTATGCGTTAGGGAGATAATCCTTAATTTTGAAATGAATTTCTAAATTTTACAACAGTAATTAAATATACATCCGTATTTTCAAGCTAGTAACGAAGTACTTAGCTACTGGGCTGTAGAGATCCTCGGGGACTAACACTCCACCAGCAGGCCTCAACCCAGGGGTAATAATGTAAAACTTTTGCGGTACCAATTTTGATGCACCAGATGCGCATTTCGACAAATAATGTTCGTAAATTCGTAAATTAAAAGAAAATGAAAGAAATTAAGCTAAGTTACAGACAATTCATGCACGTACATGTACATAATCGATATTGTCACGTGATCCAGACATCAGGAAGACTGTTTTCTTGTCATTCTACATATGACACACTGCGTTTGATTTGGTATACTGTACATACACATTGTTGTAAGAAGTATCAAAAAAGTTTCTTCTGTTTCCATATCTAGACAAAAGCTGGCATATGTGATTCCTAGAAAATTGTTTATAATGCTTACATTTCAGCTGTCCATAAGATATTTTAAAATGCATCAAAACTTTCTTGTTTACTTCTTATTCATGCACTAATAGCGTGTTCAAGCATATTTGTATGGTATCAGTTGTTGATCTGGAACGGTCACATAATACCGCTGATACAGAATCGTTATACAGTATTCTGTATATCGGGTTTGGATATTGAATTTTAATGCAGGTGAACATGAAAATTCATGATTTTTATTGACTTTAAACTATGACTCGACAGTTCTCTGATAATTACTTGTATATTAAGAAACCAAATTTTTAATTGAGGTTTTATTGGGTTTTTTATGGTTACCTGGATATGGTCTTGCATTATAAATAGTACGACCACGGTGGCTGAGAGCTTAAGGCGTGGTTAGGGCCATCGCCGGAAACCCAAGGTTGATTACGCTTCGTTCCTCTCTCCATCACCCGAGGGTCTTTTCATTCCTACTCGCTTGTTCTTATAAATAAATATTTCAAAATATCGACCAATCAAAGTAATCGTTATAGTAACAGAACTCTTCTGTTTTTAAAGGTAGCATTAACTAAACTTTGCTATCACAACAATTGTATACCGAAATTGGGCTGAAAGCGTCTTGTTGATTGGACAAATTCGCTCAGAGTGTACTATGAGCGCCCAATCAAATTGCCTCATTAATTATTCATGAGAGCGAGCGTTTGAATGAATGGACCCACGGGTGGTGGAGAAAGGAACGAAGCGTAATCAACTGTGGGTTTCTGACGATGGGTTAAGTCTAGGCCGTAAAACATAGGGGATGTTCCTTTGCCTCGCACCTGGCATTAGGAGTGAAAATTACGGGTCTTTCGGACGTGGCCATGAAAAAGGAGGTCCCGTGTCACGGTATGCGTTGATAACTACGATCCTGGGGCCCGTTTTACAAAAGGTCGTAAGTCTTAAAATTAGTCTTAAGACATAACGTACGATGTACGACTGTTTTACACGGATTTAGGATTAGCGAGTTACGATGAAATTCGGTTTTAAGTCTACGACCACCCGGGGGCGACCTTATGTCTTAAGTTTTGAGCGCCATACCTAGGTCTAAATTTGCGACACTTCACCTAAAGCTGGTGACGTCACTACATGGGTGAACTACTTTTCTACTTGAGGTAAAACTATACAAACAAGAAAAAAGTGATAAAAATTAACTGTCTCACATATACGTATTACTTCTTTACACGGGGAATTTTAGTACTTTTGTCCAACATATTGTAATGATAATTGCCAATACATTCCGATAAGATTTTACACTCGGTGTAGTATGTTCTAATCATGATTAATTTGTGAGGAACACAAACAGATAGACTGTAACACTTTTCTTTAAAATATGCCACAATCCAGTTCAAAATATGCAAATACTGAAAAGAACTTGCCGTATATTTGTGTTAAGGTAAAGTAATAATATGATCATATTTTCCCCTCCCAACCTGGACCGGTCGCGGTAGTTCAGACAGTGGTAGTCTAAGAGTGTTCGCATCGTAACCGGGAGGTCGTGAGTTCGAGCCCCGGTCGTGCCATGGCCACGTCAAACCTAAGACGTTAAATAGATAGTGATTGCTCCTTCGCCAAACGCTCAGCATTGAGAATCACGAGTCTTTTGGATATGACCTTAAAAACGAAGATCCCGTGTCGCGGTAGGCGTTGGCACGATAAAGAACCCTCACTACTACAGCCCTGAGCGCTAAGCATACTAGCTTTTTGTGGTACTTCACTTACAGCTGGTGATGTCTCAATATGAGTGAAAAATTCTCAATGGGATGTATGATTGAATATTCTTTTACGTCCCTCTCGAGAATATTTCACTCATATAGAGACGTCACCATTGCCGGTGAAGGGCTGCAGAATTTAGGCCTATGCTCGGCACTCATGGCCATTGAGCAGGAAGGGATCTTTATCGTGTCATATCTGCTGTGACACGGGACCTTGGTTTTTGTGGTCTCATCCGAAGGACCGCCCCATTTAGTCGCCCCTTACGACAAGCAAAGGAGTACCGAGGACCTATTCTAACCCGGATCCCCACAGGACTCGACGGGATGTAAAAAGATCGATATTAAATCTTCCCACCTTCTGAATTGAATGCTGATTGCAAATTGAGAACTACACGACGATGACATGACCGTGTTACTACTAAGTGTACGCGAGTTTAGGGACTCTGTATAATGTTATGAGGCTTCAGCCATGAAACTTACGTTTCAAATATTTTTCTTTCATATAAAAGTATAAAGTACACTAATTTCAAAACCTTTGATTAAATTATATACGCAATTCTGCATCCAAATAAAGAAATGGCAATGATCTGTGAATAACGTCACACTTTCAAAACTCAAAAATGAAAAATGAGCAATCTGTACACACAATATCAATGTTTAAGTGAACAATATTGATTAAAATGTATTATTTAAGAACTGATACAGCATAAACACACTCCATTATCTTAAATGTCACGGGTATGTGAGAGTTTTCTGGTGAATGGCGCCTATTAGATAAGTAATCATAGTTAACATATTAATTTTTTAATTAAATTTCCAACCTTCATTTGAAAGTCCTAAAATCTAATCGTCCGTGTAAGATATCCGTGTGATTCAGCATGACAAGGTTTGCTTGCTCACTAGTTCACCGTTTCTAGTCTGTACTCCTTTATAATACAAATTCTCTTGCGGTTTGAATATTTTATTGCATGTTGATAGCACCTCTAAAGTGGCACTGATACAAAGAATAAGATACATGCAGCCGTAAAAACTGCCATATTTTCATAATATCCATCCACAAAGTATAAACTTAGTTGTGGAAAATGAATGTGCCCTATATATATTCTGAGATACTCTAAAATTGTGTGTCTTCTAGGAAAACCAGGCGAAAAAATGTTATCGTTGATTTATCTAAATGAAGCGTTATAGATCAAAAGAAGATCTTTTTCTTGTTATGTAGAAACTTTCTAGTACAATCTTGAAAGACAATGATGCAACCATTACGTTATCTTTCTACTAAAGGAAGTACACATGAGCTCTAGATTAATCTAGGTCACAGGTGTCAATCGAGTGCAAGCAGTACACAACAAGAAATAAACATCCCACTCTCCAGGAAAATCTAGATCAAAGGTGTCAATTGAGTGCAAGTAGTAAACAACAACCCCCCCCCCTTAAAAAGTTTGAATGACAATGATTGATTGTATCTTGTTTAACGTCTCTCTCGAGAATTTTCACTCATATTGAGACGTCACCAAGACCGGTAAAGGCCTTTGCTCGGCGCTTACGACCATTGAGTAGTGAGGGTTCTTGAGCGTGCCACACCCACTGTGACACGGAACATCCGTTTTTAAGGTCATCTCCGAGGACCCGTGACATTCACACTTGATGCCGAGCGTTTGGCGATGGAACTGTCACTACCTGTTTACACGTCTTAGGTTTGTCGCGGCCGGGATTCGAACCCCGGCCTTCCACATGCGGGGCAACGGCTCAAACCTCTAGCCCACCAATGTAAACCTAAATATACAATGTACATCAGTGAAAGCAACAACAAGATAACAAAACATACCAATGACACTCTTGATAAGGCGTCTGGTTTAACATTGTCTTTGCCTTTGATATGTTTGATATCAATATCATACTCTTGCAATAATAAACTCCATCTAGTGAGCCTTTGATTCTTGTTTGACATTTTATGCAAAAAAAGTGAGAGGGTTGTGTTCCGTAAAAACAAGAATTCGATATACAGTAACATTCAAATAAACATCAAAATGGTGCAAAGCTAACAGCAAAACAAGACACTCTTTTTCAATGGTTGAATAATTCTGTTGACATTTTGTAAGTTTCTTTGAAAAATATGAAACAATTCTATCTACATTGTCACTATGTTCTTGAAACAAGGCAGCACCGATTCCTACATCACTAGGATTTACAGTAAACTTAAATTGCTTAGAAAATCAGGAGCTGAAAAACTGGATTACTCATGACAACAGATTTAATTGTACAAAATGGTTCGTCGCAGTCCTTTGCCCATACAAATTTAGCCCTCTTTTGCAATAAGTTGGTAAGTTGACCAACTCTCGAAAAACAAGTTGCACAAAATTTTCTGTAAAATCCTGCCATGCCCAAAAATCTCATTCTTTCTTTTTCTTGTTTGTAGGAATCGCGAACTTTGCAATATCCTCCACTTTAGCCATAATAGGTGTAACATAACCTTGACCTACTTTATGACCTATATACTCTACAGTAGCATGACGAAAGTCACTCTTTGCAAGGTTCACTGTTGTTTGCTTTTGCCAAAATGTCGAAGAATGCACGCATGGTTTGGAGATGTTCCTCCCGTGTGTCGCTGTAGATGATAGTATCATCAATGTAGGCTTCACATCCTTGAAGGTCATATAGAAGAGAATAAATCATCCTCTGAAATGTCGCTGGAACATTTTTTTTTTCTTTTTTACACCAAACGGCATCACTTTGTATTGAAAGGCCATCGTGAGTCACAAATGCAGAAATTTCTTTGGCTCTTTTAGTCAATGGCACTTGCCAGTAACCTTCAACAGGTCAAATTTACTGACAGATTTCGCATTTCCGATTTTGTCAATACAGTCATCAATTATAGGAATCAGATAAGAGTTTTCGTGACAGAAATCACTTTTCTAAAATCAGTGCATAATCGGTAGGTACCATGTTTCAGTACGAGAATGCAAGGTGAGCTCCAGTCACTTTTACTTGGTTCGATAATGTCATTGTCATGCAGCATGTACTGCTCTTCTGTTCTTAAGTACTGCAATTTCAATGGATTTAAACAATAGGAATGCTGCTTGATGGGCAAAGCGTCACCAACTATAACATTATGACAAGCAGCATTGGTCTTTTATGGAACATCCGAGAAGATTGATGGATAATTAGCCATGAGACGTTGAACTTGTTCTCTTTGGTGAATATTCAAATGTCCAAGTTTGATATCCAGATTGGCAAGAATTTCAGAGTTCTTTAAACGGACATTCTGGTTGAAGTCTTTTTCACAAGTTTCTACACTAATTTCATTCTCAGTACAATTTTGTAATGTCTTAACATTGGCTAAAGTGGAAACTACTCAGTAATTTTACAGAATTTTGGTCACATTTATCAACATGTTAATGTGATAAACTCGTTTTTCTTTACGCCGGCCATGTGTCTTAACTACACAGTTCACATCACTAAGCGTGCTTTCAATTTCAAAAGGATCATAACACCTAGCCTGCAAAGGATGACCAGCAACAGGCAAAAATACACGAACCTTATCACCTGGTTTAAAAACTCTGTTCCTAGCATCTTTGTCATACCAAACTTTCATTTTAGCTTGAGAACTCTTGCGATTTGCTTGTGCTAATTCACAAGCATTATGAAGTCTCTCTTTGAAATTAGATACATAACCTAAAAGATGAAGCAGCACTAGTTTCAGTTTGCAATTCTTTCAGCAATTTCAAAGGACCTCTAACTGTATACCCAAACACTAAATCAATGGAACAGAATCCTCTAGACTCCTGAACTGTTTCTCTTGTAGCAAATAAAACTAGATGAACCCCTTCATCCCAGTCTTTATCATACTATTAACATAATGTTTTCATCATAGATTTAAGGGATCGATGGAAGCGTTCAAGTGCCCCCTGATACTAGGGATGATAAGCAGTAGATTTATACTGTCTAACACCTAACTCATGCATGACCTGTTGAAACAACCTTGACATAACATTTGAACCTTGGTCTGACTGAATATATAGCCCTGGACACTCCTACAAAACAGAAAAACTTAGTAAGGGCCTTGACTATGGTCTTCGCCTTAATATTCCTAAGGAATATAGCTTCAGGGAACCGCGTGGATGTACATATGAATGATAGTAAGTAAATACTGGTTCCCTGGCCTAGTTTTCGGCAAGGGTCCTACATAATGTATGATCTCTCTACTGAATAGTTCTTCAAATGCTGGAATGGGTTGTAGAGGGGCAGATGGAATTTTCTGATTAGGTTTACCTACCATCTGACAAACATGACAAGACTTGTAAAATTCAGAAATATCCTTTCTTAATTTAGGCCAATAAAAATGACTCAAAATCCTGTTACAAGTCTTATTGACTCCTAAATGACCTGTCATGGATGTATCGTGAGCCAAACTCATGATGTCCCTACGATACATCACTGGGACCACTATCTGGTGAACGACCCGCCATACTTCACCCGGTGGTGCATCAGGTGGTTGCCATTTTCACATAAAGACCCCGTCGTTGCTATAGAAACACTCTCCAACTTTGGCAGCTTATATAATGGGACCATCATCATCACTGGTTTTCAGTTGAGACTCATTGTTATATGGCTGTCTGTTTTCATGTGAACTGCCATCAAGGTCAAACAGGAAAGTTACTGAGGTCAATTTCATGAGATAAACCAGTCGTGTTCTGGTCATCGATTTGATAACACAGGCTGGATATAGGTCGTCGTCCTCTTCATCGGACGCGATATTGGAAGTGATTTTCTCACAAACTCTGATTTCAAATAAATTATATGTAAGGGAACATCAATGACTCTTAGCTCAACACCCTGAAATAAAACTGACCCACCAGTAGAAGTCTGTTCAGACCAAGGAAAAACATTTTTTAACAACAAAGTGTGTGCAACACCAGTATGTCTTAAAATCTTAACATATTTAGCTTCAATAGAGCCACTGAGTGAAATATATCTCTGAGACAAAAAGGGCGTATAATGCTCCATAGAATTAACAGAACTGGACTTTGAACCCTGAACATCAGGAGTGTCAGAACGAAACAAAGGTTTTCCTATCATTTCTAAATGCTGTACAAGCATGTGGCTGTGGTTAGTCAAGATCATTTTTTCTCTTAAGCTTACAGCATTCACTAATCAGATGACCTTTTTTCTTACAATAGGTACAAGTAGGAAGCGATCC
Source organism: Ostrea edulis (assembly GCF_947568905.1). Lineage (NCBI taxonomy): Eukaryota > Metazoa > Mollusca > Bivalvia > Ostreida > Ostreidae > Ostrea > Ostrea edulis. Next base: position 2,350,017 of record NC_079165.1, read on the forward strand.
TACACCAGAGGAACTTTCAGGACGTCCTGACCTAGGACCGGGTGTAGAACCACTGTGAAGTGGTGACTGGGAACTAGATTGGAACTCTGAAGCACTCTTTTTATCTGAGTCTACACTTTTTGATAAACTACTAGCTTGGGATTTTGCTACAAAATTCTTCTTATGAGAGAGAATATGAGTATCTGAAATAACTGCGGCTTCCTCAAGAGTTCTCACATTCTTATCCTCTAAATGTGTTCTCAAATCTTGATGAACACACTCCTTAAACTCTTCTACTAAGATGAGTTGACGAAAGGTATTGAAATTTTCATTAATTAAATTATATCTCAACCATTGGTCAATTAAATCTTTTTCTCTAGAAAACTCAACATATGTTTGATTAATAGAAAATTTTCTGTAGTTTCTGGATTTTTGTCTGTACGCTTCGGACAATAATTCATAAGCTTTTAAGATCTCGACCTTGACCTTTTCATAATCTTAATTCTCAGCTATTGCCACCGCCGAGTAAACATCAACCGCTTTGCCGATCAACAAACTTTGTAACAAAGTAGACCACACCTCACGTGGCCATTTAAAATTTTCTGCAACTTTTTCAAATTGCGGAAAATATCTACCAACTGCTTTTTCTTGAAATTTCGGAACTAACCTGATATTTTTAGTTGCATCGAATTCATTTCTGACAGGTAAGGTAAGGTTTCAGATTTCTGTTGTAAATTTTAATTTTCTAATTCAAATTGTCGTTCTTCTTCTGTTTCTCTCTCCGCTCTTTCATTTTCTTTTTTCTTTTTGCTCTCTGCTCTTTCCTTTTCTTCTCTTTCATTTTCTAGTTTCATTTTCTTAATCTGCATTTTTTCACTTTCTTTTTTAAATTTAAATTTTTCTAATTCTAATTGAAATTCGAATTCCGTCATTTTTTTTATTGTTCAACTGTTTGTTTAGGAAAAGCATAGGACTCCAATTCTGTTATGGATCAGAATTACCCTTAATTATACAGGAGCAGAATTTACAATTCTGAGAGTTTCCATAAATTATTCAAGATGGGGTCATGATATGGTATTGCGCATGTTTTGTGTCAAGGGCGTGGACTTCGTTGATATCTTGATGAAGTTCGCAAGAAATTTCATTACAGCCTCTGGGGAGTGATTTAAAGGAGACGTCACTGAAAAGGAACCGATGAATTTTTGTATATCGAACATCAAGCTGACATACACTCCCTCAACATAAAAAGACTACCCCTTGTCACTTCAACACAAAGATGAATTCACATTTACGCCTCCGAAAATGCTAAATATCACGAGAGGTGACTGGCAAAAATAACGTGTATCAGGTAAAAGTAGATCCATATGGAATGTACCGCCGTTCCCGATCAATCTTGTGTTAGAAAATCCAGTTTCCAGTATTCTAAGTTGATCTGACAATTTCATTTTACAACCCTATGAAACACGCATGATAGATATTATAGTTTAAACAATTACAATGAAAGGGAGAGTGGGAAAGAAGCCAACAGACTTATATTAATCCAATTGTCAAATCAAAAACGCTTGCTATTTCCCTCTCCCTGACTTACTGAGGGGGATGGGTGGGGTGTCAGGTTGTGTAAAATCAAACCCTGCTTAATTTTCATGTGATTGTTTCAAATTAAATGCCACCCTTGCTATACATGTATGTCACTTGCGATTGTAAAAATCGGAACCAATATCGGTCCGTTTCACCACTTCGTATTTTACCGTTTTTGACCGTGATCAGTTTGATTTATAACGTGCAAAAAGTGTATCCTGTACTGAAATAATTGATATGAACACAACTTGGTGTGCCATGCTGTATATTTGTGTTACAAACTTCTAACCGGTCGCGGTAGCTCAGTGATAGAGCGTTCGCTTCTCAATTAGGAGGTCGTGAGTTCGAGCCCCACTCGGGTCATGGCCGCGTCATACCCAATTATAAGATGTAAACATAGGTAATGATTTCTCCTTCGCCAAACGTTTACACGGCATATAGAAGTGAGAACCACGGGTCTTTCGGATATGACCTTCAATACGGAGGTCCCATGTCGGGGCAGGTGTTGGCACGTTAAAGCAATACAAGCTGTAACTGACGGCATTTTTTCAACTATCCAATTATGCACCAAATAACACCTATCAGTATAACTAATATAATTCCCAAAATCTGAAAAAAATGCAGCAAAATAAACAAGGGAATATTGTTTGAGAGCATATTACTTACAATGAGCGTTTCGTATAAATAATTTGCGTGCAGCTTTGTACGAATAAATTTAAATTGGGTATGCAAATTCAATGAGTCAATGGTCACGAAAGTTGACCAGATGAAGGAGGAAAGAGATAAGTTGTTAGGTATGTTTATATTTTGAATGAAATTAATTTCAAAACAAACTGACAAAGAAGTTGTAAAGCATCTCGCTGAAAGCTTTGTAACTTTGCTTCAAAAGCCATGCTTTTCTATGCTCCTGAACAATGGAAATAGAGGGCATTTTCATTGGTTGAATATCGCAATAAGGAATGGTAAAGCGACCAATCGCATAAAGAAGCTGAGACACACCTTCCAGTGAAAATATCGACGTTGTGTCCCATGGGAGGTAAAAGAAGTGCGACCGACCGTGGGTTTCTGACGATGCTCTAGTTAGGACTTGCATACTAAGTAGATATCTGGCATTGTATTCTTTGTGTTAGGATTGTATACGCGTTTCAAATGTGCACTGATTTAGAAATGGTTCATACCTGCATGTAAAGGTGCTTGTAGACAGAAATGAGATTATTGATCAAATAAAAACAGCAAAAGCTCGGCTTAATGTTTGCTCGATTGTTGGTTGGTTGTACATGTATATTGCTTAACATCCCGCTCGAGAATTGATGTCACCATTGCCGGTGAATGGCTGCAAAATTTAGGTCTATGCTCGGCGCTTACGGCCTTCGAGCAGGGGGATCATTTAGATGTCTTTAAAATACTTGCGGCATCTTCGTCTGTTTTCTCGAGCGATACATGTTTGACGCAAACACTAACAAATCTGACGTCACACAAAGGGCAGTTACTCCAATTCTAGCGGACAGTGTAGAGAGAACTTTTACTGTCTTGCTAGATAGCTAGCTTTTCTACTGATGTGGTAGAGTCTCTCTCTTGATCACGCAAGTTAAGCAACGGCGAGCGTGATCAGCACTTGGCTGAATGACCGCTAGTAGATGAGATCCTCGACAAAGATTTGCATGATTAATAGAAACATATTTGATTCGGTTATGATTCTGCCATATTGCTGACTACAAGATCTACCGGCCGAACATAATGATATGAACAGCAATCACGTGGCACAATTAAATCAATGAAAAACTGACATTTTATTCTGAGGGAAAATAAATTAATAATAACTTTATTGCAAAAGACATACATCTTATAGCATTATAACAAAATTGAACATGGATAATAATTACAAAGCTGAAAATAAACGGCCAATTCTTACAAAGACATCATATTATGTATGTATTGTACATTGTACAGCATGTGTAATACTGATGCTATAAATTGATTTGAAAAAAGAAAACAACAACTCGCTTTTCAGAAATTTCAATAACATTTTACTTTACATGAATATGTGTATTCCAACAGTTGACCTGATGTTAAGCGGGGTTACTCGGATCATTTTTATGCGAATGTGGAACACCGTCCGGGTGTTCATGTTTAGCGATATTCATTTGTCAAGGAGAGATTCATATGTTCTACGTATAAATAGACATGTTAATAGAAAAAGAAGATATTGTACTTCGTGGTTTCAGAAGATCGTACGTACAGAAAAATAACTGCCTTCTATTTCTATGTTAGAGACTGATTAATGATGTCATTGTAGTTTATCTATTTGTCGGTCTGTCCTATCCTAGAACTTTTTCATTGTTGAGGTCAATGAAGTTAAACCATCATTAATTACATCGCAGGGGGCATCCCGTGTTCCTTGGAACACTCTGTTTGCAGTGTAGGATGAAAGCAATGTGCATAATTCTTAAGAAGGCAACATTAATTATCAAAAGGAAGATAACAGAGTTCATTGACAGAAATACACTGTGTTACACGAGCGGGAGATCTCCAAGTTCTGTCACTTTACTTTCATTTTTTTTTAAAAAAAATGTTCTACATACAAAGAAGAGTCAATGAATGGACAGAAATTATCAATCGTTTGCAATTTACTATGTACATCCATAATTAATTAGCAGGTCCCGTCAATTATAAACCAGTCTGAAAGTTTCCATATGGTGTATATCTGAGGGAAGCATGCGCAGTGAGCGTGCGGTCACCTGGAGCCTCACCAAACTCAGAAAAGATTAATCTTCTGAAGCTTTGTTCTATTATTGTACTGCTTGATGCTGTTATTTTCGGTAGTTAATAAAATATCGCCAATTACTGTATTTCAGATTTTAGTGAAAGGCATTGTATTAATTAATGTGTATAGTTACGCTGCCTAAGGTAATAATTGCATATTGCAGTTCTAATATTGTTACATAAACAGAGGTGTAGTTATTAGTATTTTGACAGAGGTATCGTTATACTAACAGGGACTAATATAGAATCCTTCAGTAGTATAAGTGTGAGATAGGCAAATTCTACCGAGGGGACGGAGCCTCCTCCTATAGACAGCGAATTTTGTTCTAGAGGTGAAAATTCCCTAACTCACACCAGTAAATAACGGGGGATTATTTTTCTCACATTTTAACCACAGTTTTGTGCAGAACTTCAGAAGCTTTGAGAAAATTAAAGATTATCCAAATTCTTATTTGAACTAATTAGACAGGTAGAAAGAGCTACCCAAACGGCGTAAAATGATGTTACTTTTCCGCAAAAAGAATGTTACGATTCCGCAATTGTTTTTTTGTTTTTTTTACCTATTCCGCAAAAAATATGGCATTATGATTCCACAAATATTTAACCTGGATTACAGGTAAATACAAAGCATTCTTACCTGGATTACATGTAAAAACATAGCATTTCTATAGTGCATGTATATCTATTTAAAATTCTGGTTGTACAGCACAGCATTACATAAAATACTAGGATTCATTCTTAATTCTAAGCAGTAGCACTACATAAACTGTTCTAAACTCTATATGTATAAATTTGGTGCCAAAACAAATCACATGTTTGTTTGAGCAGCAGATTTGTACAGCTCTTAAAAATCAATTCGGGAAATTCAAGTTTTTCTTTGTCACTTTTGCGTTCTGTGGCCTGCTGGTGCTGTCAGAGACATGATTTTGATGTAAGTTGTCGTTTATAGTTTTTGAATACAAATATATTTGGGTGTGGGGAATAGAACTGTGAATTGAAATGAGCCTGAGAAGAGTTTGGCCCAATTGAAATGCGCTTGGAGTTGCTGCCCATATTTTAGGTGGAAACGTAGTCGTAGATTCTGCAGACACAAAAAGATCTTATAATCACATCAGTTGACCTTGTCGCCATATAAGTAATACGACTTATCTATTTTGTAACCCATTCATGTAAACTGAAAAAACCAGGGTTGTCCACCAGATCTATAACAACACTGCTGATACTATAACAATGTCTCTGTTACTATAACAACACCTCTGTTACTATAACAACACCTCTGTTACAATAACACTGCCTCTGTTACTATAAAAACACCTCTGTTACAATAACAATGTCTCTGTTACTATAAAAACACCTCTGTTACTATAACAACACCTCTGTTACTATAAAAACACCTCTGTTACAATAACAATGTCTCTGTTACTATAAAAACACCTCTGTTACTATAACAACACCATTGTTACTATAACAACACCTCTGTTACTATAACAACATATCTGTTACTATAACACCTCTGTTACTATTGGTCGTTTATTTTCAGCGTTGTAATTATTATCCATGTTCAATTTTGTTATAATGCTATAAGATGTATGTCTTTCGCAATACAGTTATTATTATAACAATACCTCTGTTAATATAACAACATTATTGTTACTATAACAACACCTCTGTTAATATAACAACATTTCTGTTACTATAACAACACCTTTATTACTATAACAATGCCTCGGTTACTATAACAACACCTCTGTTACTATAGCAATGCTTCTGTTACTATAACAATGCCTCTGTTACTATAACAACACATCTGTTACTATAACAACACCATTGCTACTATAACAACACCTCTGTTACTATAACAACCTGTCTGTTGCCATAACAACACCATTGCTACTATAACAACATCTCTGTTACTATAACAACATTTCTGTTACTATAACAACATCCCTGTTACTATAACAATAGCTCTGTTACTATAACAACATCCCTGTTACTATAACAATACATATGTTACTATAACAATACCTATGTTACTATAACAACACATCTGTTGATGTGATTGAGATTCCTTTGATTAAAATGAAAGCCATGTATAATATTGTCAATTGTACACTTTATTCTGAAAGCATTTCAGCTTAGCGGAATTTCTTCAGCTGTGGCTATTGATTATAAAGAATAGAAAACATTGAAATAAAACATAGATGAAGATATAGATAGATATATAAACTTAAGCATTTAATAACAATGCATTATTATTCAAAGAAAACATATGTTTCATTTTGATAGTTTTATGATGAAGATGTGAGGTGTTTTGTCCACAGAATCTTATCCTATCGGACTAACATAGGTACTTTATAAATGCACTTTCTGAGTTATTGGCAACAAAGTGAACACGATACGTCGGATCTCAGATTATATACTATCAAAAGACTCGTGTTTCTCATTGACGTCATAAAGATTTTGTATGCAATCTAATTTTGATAATACATTCATACCTCTATTTTGGTCAAATATATATCAATCACGGGGATTTGAGAATTTCAATTCAGAAAAATTAATTCAATGATTTAATGATTTCCTGTGCAAGAACATTTTTGACAAGGATGTCAAAATGTCTGCAAAACTGATCCATTTCCTTTTTCAGATCCTTGGGGCTCACAAAGACATCGTGCTAAAGTAACGTGCACCGACTTCAGATGAAATAAGCAACTTTTGTAAAGAAAAAACCACCCTAAAACTGCTATAAAATTCTCTGGGTAATACCTGGGAGGTTGATCATCGCACGTGTACATTACAATAAATCTCCGAACAGAAAAAATAATAGTTTTACAATTTAACCACCACACCACGGAAATACACTACAAGAAAACAATACACGCACGTACATATGAATATTTGCATATACTTGTACAGAAAAACTTATAATTCTATGTGTTCTATCAATCTATCTATCTTTCTGTCTGTCTTTCTATCCATTAATCTCCCCCCCCCCTCTCTCTCTCTCTTATAAATACAAAAATTATTTCAATCTTCCTGTGATATTAGTTTCCAAACCCTGTTGTCATGAAGAGAAGGACGTTTTAATTCAATACACAAATGTGAATAACGATTTTCTACACAGTCCCGTTTACTTACATTTAAGATTATAGAAATCCAAACAGATCAATGGTCATATACACAACTTTTAATCAAACTTCTCTGGGACTGCAAATTCTATTTCATTGTCTACCAATTCACAAGGTGCCCGTCATTTTATAGTTGAACAATTGACTGTGTTTATAAAGGAAAATAAATATTTGATTTTAATTTAATTGTGTATATTCATCCCTCAAATGATAAGATATTTTGTTTTTACAATGCATCACAGGAAATAAGTTCAAGAATTCTAGCCTAATGAAGGTTTCATGAAAGTTTTTTTTCTGATAAACATTTTAAGCGAGTTGGGGGGCTATGTATTTTTAAAGGAAAAAGAAACGTATTGGACACCAGGGATGGTAAAATCATTATAGTGTTATATAAAGGTCATTATAGCGTTATATAAAGGTCATGTAGTGGTATATAAAGGTCATTGTAGTGTTATATAAGCATCATTGTAATGTTATATAAAGGTCATATAGTGTTATATAAAGGTCATTGTAGTGTTATATAATGGTCATTGTAATGTTATATAAAGGTCATTGTAGTGTTGTATAAAGGTCATCGTAGGATTATATAAAGGTCATTATAGTGTTATATAAAGGTCATTGTAGTGTTGTATAAAGGTCATTATAGTGTTATATAAAGGTCACGATAGTGTTGTATAAAGGTCACTATAATATTATAAAAAGGTCATTATAGTGTTACATGTATATAAAGGTCATTATAGTGTTATATAAAGGTCATTATAGTGTTATATAAAGGTCATTGTAGTGTTATATAAAGGTCATTATAGTGTTATATAAAGGTCATTGTAGTGTTATATAAAGGTCATTGTAGTGTTATATAAACGTCATTGTAATGTTATATAAAGGTCATTATAATGTTATATAAAGGTTATTGTAGTGTTATATAAAGGTCATTATAATGTTATATAAAGGTCATTATAGTGTTATATAAAGGTCATTATAGTGTTATATAAAGGTCATTATAGTGTTATATAAAGGTCATTGTAGTGTTATATAAAGGTCATTAAAGTGTTTTTATCCAGGGCACCGACCTTATTTTGCCTATATAAAATTTCTGAAAATGTGTTACCAGCAAATATTCTCATAACGACGTTTTTAAGACAAAGCTATGACTTAACATTTACCTAAATAACAATGGATACTGAAAGTAAATGTGTTCATAAATAGAAATTTGTAATTACCAAAAAAAGATTGTGCAGTCTTCATTTTGTAATATTCTTATTCCTAAACATGTATCTAACGTGTTTTGTCCCTCGGATTCATCTTTATTTCGGATCTTCATACCGTTTTTTTATCTTCAGATTCGGTGTACTGTCATGAGGAAAACGGAAACCCAGAAAATCACCATTATAGATTTTCTTGGAATTGATGTACGTTGTGAGAAAAACTTTTTTATTTTGAAAATACAAATTATATACGCCTTTTTCTGTGATATAACCCCCCCCCCCTAATAAATCTTTTCTATAAATCTTCTTTTTGACAATAATATTATGTCCCCCTTAGATTACTTTTGAAAATTTAGTCCATCTAGCAAAGTACATGTATAGGAATTTCGTGATTACTATAGTAGCTTATAATATAAAAGTAATCATAATACATGTTCATGTGTATGAAAAATGCATAAAGCCCCCATAAATTAAACACATCTACGCTAGCTTTAAAGTCCATACAATCTTACTGCACGTCTCTAAAAACGAAGCTTTTGTTATTGCGTGAATAAATGTCCGTTTGTTTTACAAGTTAAAAGATACAAATATTGTTATTGACTACCTTGCTACCATTTTCACTCAGTTTTGAATTCATATTAATGTTCATTTTATTTCAATGTTGCGACAAAATTGTTGTTTATTAGTCAAAAGCAAATGCAGCTTATAGACAAAGTGTACAATGTAATAAATCTTCAATCATAAGTTATGATGATAATAATAATAATAATAATAATAATAAAATTTATATAGCGTCTTATATAAAACAAATTACTCTAAGACGTTTTACAAGGGTAAGAAGAGGAATGCAACAACAAAACAATTAAATGACATAAGATCTATTGTGCGACATTTCTTTTTTATTTTGGCCGTTTCTTCTCAAAAGTGAAAATAGCAATATAACACCACCAACCCCTCCCCCGAAAATGAAAATAACATACATAAGTTTATTGTTATATATCTTTTTAAAGGTTGTCCCCGAGAAGTGTAAATTAGAAACAAATATTCACTGTGAGGTTTATTGGGTTTTTTGATTGTTTGTTTTTTGTTGTTGTTTTTTACGGTGTTTTTTGTTGTTGTTTTTTTGGCCAGAAAGTGAATGAATGAAAAATAAGATATAATCTCTGTGGTTTTAAATTTCACGTTTTACTCCAAAGTGAAAACAGCAAATATAGCACTGATCATAATGCTGTGTAGGGCGTGTACTAGTGTCCACTTAAAAGAAAAGAACGATTGAATTAGAATAAATTAAGTTCAGTAGCACTGCTTTGTTGCTGAACTGACAAAAATTGATATGTAAGTTGGATCTTTCTAGTTAATCAGATACTCCTAAGAAAGAACTAATTTAGTAAATGTCGAACTACACCAGACGAATAACAATAATAAATATGGGGAAAAAATGATACATTTGCCCTTCAGATATGACAAGGGGATTAAAAAGGCGCAGACACCAGACGAACTGCGTTCTTGATGGCTGACGTTTTGGACCAAGTATCTTGGACAGCGGAGCAGTCCTCCACCTGACGCCGATAAATTCTCTCAACTGTCAATGGGATTTATTTTCAAGCAGGAAGCATCGTTGTTTTTTGTCAGTCGCCCGTTCTGTTGTGGGAGACGATGTGTCATGTCATTTTGATACAAAAAATATTTGACGTACCACAAACGTTAAAAGATTTCTTCAGAATCTATAAATAATGCTCATTTTCATTCCAATGTCGATTAGATATATCCCAGTGACCTAAAAATAAAGGACACTACTAAGTCTTCAATATCTACTTCAAACCGGAATATTTCATTGAACATAGATGTTATCGACAAACTAACAACTCAACATTATGACAAACGAGATTACTGCAGCTTCTCCATCGTCATCTTCCCGTATTTATGTAGCTATATACCATTATCTCCTGAATATGGTGTTTATGTCTCTCCACAGATTGACATGTTCTGCGTATGATAAATTTTTAAATCGAAGCACGCTACTGGCAAACAAGTTGATATTACAAGGGTTTCAACAGTCGTTTACCATCGGCATTTCGCAAATTTCACGGTCGTCATAACAATACACCTATCATTGGGTCAAATGCTGTCGTCCGTGTTTCATGTTAGGCCTTTCTTTACATCCTGATTTTGACTACGAATTACTTTGCGAGGTTTGATACTGTAATATTAAGAAAAGCGCAGGCCAAAGGCTGGAGAGTTCCCTATGGATGCGCCTATCAAGATAAACATGTGTACGTTTTTCATAATGAATCGCGTATGTTACATGTATTTAGTTTTAGAAGCTGAAATGTTACATATATATAGTAATATACATGTTATGAAGTAGAGTAAATGTTAGTATTATACCCCCCCCCCCCCCAATAAAAAATGTTCACCTCAGTTAATTAAAATCAAATTGCCTTTAAAGTGGTATGGGTGTTTTTTTGTAAGAAAGATACATGTAATTCATTTGCTAATGTATTATTCTCGAAGTTGAAGTTAAAAATAATCATGGACTCCACACCGCTAAACCTTTCTTGCAATGATTAGATAGATAAGAAGAAACAATATCAGTGATTGATTTCAAATATTTATTCAGCCGAGAAAATTGCACAAAACCACTTTAACCAGGAGCATTTCAACATTCCATGAATCGTGAGTACTACATTTTCTTTTTTTGTTCTTATGTACATATACTTGATGAATTAATGCTAGAAACGAGACATTCCTTTTTAGCTGCTTCGAGACCTTCGTAGCGAATTTAAATTGCTAATTGGTATAAGGAAAAACATATTAGTATTGGAGACGATGAAGGGTCCTGATTTAAATGCTGTGTACTACACTGTTACATGGGTAAAACATTAATACGAACACCCACACCACGACCCTGGACAGTTCTACACTGTTATATGGATAAAACATTAATTCGAACACCCCCCCCCCACCACCACCACCACGTCCCTGGACAGTACTACACTGTTACATGGGTAAAACATTAATACGAACACCCCCACCACGTCCCTGGACAGTACTACACTGTTACATGGTTAAAACATTAATACCAACACCCCCACCACGTCCCTGGACAGTACTACACTGTTACATGGGTAAAACATCAATACGAACACCCCCACCACGTCCCTGGACAGTACTACACTGTTACATGGGTAAAACATTAATACGAATACCCCTCACGTCCCTGGATACATTCTGTGATACTATTCATTCCTCTAAACCAGTAACCCATATCCGACACTTAACATGAAGTACCATACGTTGAACTTTTGTGCCACATACTCACCCATTTCTGTTTATTTGTTTCACATGTATTGAATCTTCATCAGCTGTAGGTGAATCCCCTCAAATTTAGACCCATGTATGCCCCCCCCCCCCTGAGGGGGGGGGGGTGGAGGTGACGTAGCAATTAGAGTTCTTTATTGTGCAAATGCCTGTCGCGACAGGGTACCTCGATTGTTTTTAGGCATCATCCGAAATACCGCGACTTTCGCCTTTAAATGCAGAGCGTTTGGCGGCGGAACAGGTGCTATCTATTGATACCGTAACGTGTAGCGGTCACCCAGCCAAGTGCTGATCACGCTCGCCGTTGCTTAACTTGCGTGATCAAAAGAGAGACTCTACCACATCACTAGAAAAGCTAACTCACTGGCGAGGCAGTATAAGTTCCCTCTTATACTGTACGCTACAATACGCCTAGGTTTAACGCGACCAAAGTACGGGAGGGCCTCGAACCAACGACCTTCTGAGCACGAATCTATTGTACTAATCACTGAGCTACAGCGACCGGCATACCCTGCAAGTTAGAAGGCCAACTACAAACATGAAAGGTGAAGATAACGAACAGTGATCAATCTCACAAATCCCACAAGCAACACAATATAAAGAGTTGGACAAACACGCACCCCTGAGATGGAACCAGGTGCCCAGGAGGAGTAAGAGTCCCCCTTTCCGCATTCTAAATTTACAGTGGATCTACTGCTGCTATTATGGCATACCATGGTCTCAGTCTACATTTATCCTCCGTCGAATCTTTTCACCAGCCATTTCAATTGGTAGGATAACGAAAATCGTGTGATATTATTAGCCAATCAGCGATCTTCGTTGCACTTTATTGCGACTTGACCAAAATCGTTTTCTACTCACGTTAGTCTCCATGCAGCAGTAAACCAATCCTTAACAGAGGGCGCTATGTAAACCAATCCTTAACAGAGGGCGCTATGTAAACCAATCCTTAACAGAGGGCGCTATGTAAACCAATCCTTAACAGAGGGCGCTATGTAAACCAATCCTTAACAGAGGGCGCTATGTAAACCAATCCTTAACAGAGGGCGCTATGTAAACCAATCCTTAACAGAGGGCGCTATGTAAACCAATCCTTAACAGAGGGCGCTATGTAAACCAATCCTTAACAGAGGGCGCTATGTAAACCAACCTTTAACAGAGGGCGCTATGCAAGCTTTAGGAAGAAGTTAGTGCAGAGCCCTTTCTCTGGTAAAAAAAAAAACTGCCATTGGCCTTTATTAGTTTGTTTATACTGCGCATATCAGTCTTAAAGTGCCAACGATTAGGCGGGAGATATGTACGAATTATAGTATAGTTTGTTAAGTTTGATAACATTATGTCTAATACAGCTTGTTAAGTCTGATTATGTCTGGTACAGCTCGCTAACTGTTAACATTATTTCTAGTACACCTTCTTAAGTCTGATAACATTATTTCTATTCTGAGTGTGGCTAATATAGCTTGATAACATTTTGTCTAGTACAGCTTGCTAATTTTTATCATTTTATCTAGTACAGCTTGTTATGTTTGTCAACATCATGTATAGTACAGCTTGTTAAGTTTGCTAACATTAAATCTAGTACAGTTTGTTAAGTTTGATGACATTATGGCAGGTACAGTTCGCTAACTGTTAACATTATGTCTAGTACAGCTTATTAAGTCTGATAACATTATTTCTAGTATAGCTTCGGTTAGTCCAGATTGCTAAGCTAGACTGTTAGTAGTGGGTCTAGTTCAGACTTCTAAACTAGACTGTTAGTAGTGGGTCTAGTTCAGATCGCTGAGCTAAACTGTTAGTAGTGGGTCTAGTTCAGATTGCTGAGCTAAACTGTTATAGTACAGCTTGTTAAGTTTGCTAACATTATTTCAGGTACAGCTTGTTAAGTTTGCTAACATTATATCTAGTACAGTTTGTTAAGTTTGTTAACATTATGTCAGGTACAGCTTGTTAAGTTTGCTAACATTATGTATAGTACAACTCGATGTTAACATTATTTCTAGTACAACTTGTTAAGTTTGATAACATTAATTCTAGTATAGCTTGTTAAGTCTGATTGTGGCTAATATAGCTCGTTAAGTTTGACAACATTATATCTAGTACAACTCGATGTTAACATTATGTCTAATACAACTTGTTAAGTTTGATAACATTATGTCTAGTACAACTTCTTAAGTTTGATTATGTCTAGTACAGCTTGTCAAGTCTGATAAAATTATGTCTAGCATAGCTTGTTAAGTTTGATAACATTATGTCTAGTATAGCTTGGTACGTTTGGTAACATTATGCCTTATATAGCTTGTTAAATTTAATAACATTATGTTTAGTATAGCTTGTTAACATCTTGAATAGCTTATTAAGTTTGAAAACATTATTTTAGTATAGCTTGTTAAGTTTGATAACATTATGTCTAGTATAGCTTGGTACAATTGGTAACATTATGCCTTATATAGTTTGTTAAATTTAATAACATTATGTTTAGTATAGCTTGTTAACATCTTGAATAGCTTATTAAGTTTGAAAACATTATTTTAGTATAGCTTGTTAAGTTTGATAACATTATGTCTAGTACAGCTTGTTAAGTCTGATAAAATTATGTCTAGTACAGTTTGTTAAGTCTGATAACATTATTTCTAGTATAGCTTCGTTTAGTCCAGATTGCTAAGCTAGACTGTTAGTAGTGGGTCTAGTTCAGACATCTAAACTAGACTGTTAGTAGTGGGTCTAGTTCAGATTTCTAAGCTAGGCTATTAGTAGTGGGTTTAGTTCAGATCGCTAAACTTAACTGTTAGTAGTGGGTCTAGTTCAGATTTCTGAGCTAAACTGTTAGTAGTGTAGATTGATAAAAGTCGGTTTAGAACACTGCACTAAGCTACTTTAACAGTAGCTACAGGTCGGTAAGGCTGTTAACAGTAGATCTACTACAGGTCGGTAAGGCTGTTAACAGTAGATCTACTACAGGTCGGTAAGGCTGTTAACAGTGACTCCAGTACAGCTCGCTAAGCTACACTGTTACATGTAGTAGTGAGTTTAATTCAGATTGCTCAGCTAGACTGTCGATAGTGGGTCTAGTTCACATTGCTAAGGTAGGGTGTTAGTAGTGGGTTTAGTTCAGATCTCTAAGCTTAACTGTTAGTAGTGGGTCTAGTTCAGATTGCTAAGCTAGACTGTTGATAGTGTGTCTAGTTTAAATTGATAAGCTAGGCCGTTGAATGTTGATAGTGGGTCTAGTGTGGCTTTCTAAGCTAGACTGTAGTGGGTCTAGTTCAAATGCTAAGCTATTAATAGTGGGTTTAATTCAGATGGCTAAGTTAGAATGTTAGTAGTGGATCTAGTTCAGATTGCTAAGCTAGACTTTTAGTAGTAGGTCTAGTTCATGTTGCTAAGCTTTATTGTTAGTAGTAGGTCTAGTTCAGGTTGTTAAGCTAGACTGTTAATAGTGGGTTTAGTGCAGATGGCTAAGCTAGAATGTTACTAGTGGATTTAGTTCAGATTACTAAGCTAGACGTTTAATTGTAGGTCTAATTCATATTGCTAAGCTAAAGTGTTAATAGTGGGTTTAGTTCAGATTGCTAAGCTAGATTGCTGATAATGGGTCTAGTTTAGCTCGCTAAGCTAGACTGTTAGTAACGTGTCTAGTTTAGCTCGCTAAGCTAGTCTGTTAGTAGTGGGTTTAATGTAGCTTGTTACATGCAAGGTTGTTAACACTGAGTGTAGCACAGCTCACTAAGGCTGTTAACATTGAGCGTAGCACAGCTCACTAAAGCTATTAACATTGATCGTAGCACAAGCTGACTAAGGCTGTTAACATTGGGCGTAGCACAGCTGACTAAGGCTTTAACATTGAGTGTAGCACAGCTCACTAAGGCTGTTAACATTGAGTGTAGCACAGCTCACTAAGGCTGTTCACATTGAGTGTAGCACAGCTCACTAAGGCTGTTAACATTGAGTGTAGCACAGCTCACTAAGGCTGTTAACATTGAGTGTAGCACAGCTTACTAAGGCTGTTAACATTGAGTGTAGCACAGCTCACTAAGGCTGTTAACATTGAGTGTAGCACAGCTCACTAAGGCTGTTAACATTGAGCGTAGCACAGCTCACTAAGGCTGTTAACATTGAGTGTAGCACAGCTGACTAAGGCTGTTAACATTGAGTGTAGCACAGCTCACTAAGGCTGTTAACATTGAGTGCAGCACAGCTGACTAAGGCTGTTAACATTGAGTGTAGCACAGCTGACTAAGGCTTTAACATTGAGTGTAGCACAGCTCACTCAGGCTATTAACATTGAGTGTAGCACAGCTCACTAAGGCTTTAACATTGAGTGTAGCACAGCTCACTCAGGCTATTAACATTGAGTGTAGCACAGCTGACTAAGGCTGTTAACATTGAGTGTAGCACAGCTCACTAAGGTTGTTAACATTGAGTGTAGCACAGCTTTCTAAGGCTGTTAACATTGAGTGTAGCACAGCTCACTAAGGCTGGTAACATTGAGTGTAACACAGCTCACTAAGGCTGTTAACATTGAGCGTAGCACAGCTCACTAAGGCTGTTAACATTGAGTGTAGCACAGCTCACTAAGGCTGTTAACATTGAGTGTAACACAGCTGACTAAGGCTGTTAACATTGAGTGTAGCACAGCTCACTAAGGCTGTTAACATTGAGTGTAGCACAGCTCACTAAGGCTGTTAACATTGAGTGTAGCACAGCTCACTATGGCTGTTAATATCACATGATACTAGGTACATTGAAAAGTTCAGTCATCGATGAGACACGACACTTTTGCCGATTAGAGTCATTAAAACAACAAAATATTTAGGATTGAAATACAAACATGAATTAAGTAAATCTTGAATATTGCACAAAACGGTAGGCCCCTTACCGATAAATGCTCTATTACTTTCGATCTTATTCAGAAGATTTTCATAAAGGAGATATAGAAAACATTAGTCAAAGTCACAATTTTCTTTCACATCGCATCCACTAGATAATTGAATTAAATATTCAGGTAAATTTAAAAGGGTATTGAAACTTAACTTTGAAGAGTTTGCTATATTAATTTGCGACAAATTGTTGTTTAAATAAGAAAGTAAAGATAGATCGATATGTATTGAAAGCATCGGACTTGAACTTACAACTCATTCATCAAATTAAATGACGTTAACACGATCTCCTGCTGAACGCATGCCCAAGTCTATTTTCGGTTTTTTGAGCAAACACTGTAAGGGTCATAACGACATAGTGGAATTTATCCACAGTAAAAGATTTCAAAAGAACTTTCTGGCTGATACACAGAATTGTCAATGATTAAGTGAAGATACCAGTGATCAATCCTGTGTAAAGAGAAGGGCTATACCAGGATATACCAGGGGTGGGATCAGGTGCATAGGAGAAATAAGCATCCCCCTGTTGAGCGGTCACACACACAATGTGGGATATGGTATGAAGTGGTTATAATGCACATATTTGGGGCATGTTAATTGTATTTAATGTCAAGGTCATGCAGTTTTTTTTCAAATTCAATAGTTTGATTTCGATATCAATGTCAAAGTTTTACCGGTATTCCCTTTTCTCTCATTTTCTCTAATTGTTCAGACGTTCGATCTTTTAACTCTTGTATTTTAAGTTTCATATTTTCCGTATTGTTTTTACACCCATTCCCGGAATAAAAAAATCAAAACATGATATTCAGTCACAGGCACTTCATTCGATCCAAATATTTCCATTCAATGCATGTGATCCACGCATTCTGTAAAATGTGAATGCTTTTGTGAAGCTTCGGGAAAAAATGAAGAACAAAATAAGATCACTGAGGTTGGTTCATATTCCTGGAACATCTTTCATTGAACTCTGACCTCTAATTCTTTGAGCATTTGCTTGATTTACTGCCGGGGTAGCAATTACTATTGCCTTTACATTCTAACAGTAAATCAAAATATAGGCCTACATGAATATGCAAGAAACAACCGGTGCTAGTATTTTTATTACAAACTTAACATCTACAAGCAACACATTTATAAAAAAAAAAATGATAATAAATTGTGGTCAAGAAACCGAAAATAGTGCGTTTTTAAAAATGTCATAGACATTGTAAGATACGTAATCACAGAGGTTAATGACGTGTATGATTTGTAATCGCATAAGTTAGTGATGTATATGTAAGATGTGTAATCACATAGGTTAGTGACGTGTATGTAAGATGTGCAATCACATAGGTTAGTGATGTAAATGTAAGATGTGTAATAACAGAGGTTAATGACGTGTAAGATACGTAATCACAGAGATCAATGACGTGTATGTAAGATACGAAATCACAGAGATTTATTGGTGTGTATGTAAGATTTGTAATCACAGAGATTAATGACGTGTATGTGTTTTATACAGGGGTCTCCTGTTGAAGTTCTGATGCTCAGTTAGACAGCTTCTAACTGGGTTTATTTCAACCAATGGCGGTGACACTGGGTAATGCAGTATTGTGGAGACCGCGTAGTGATACAGTACCAACACAAAATGGCCGCTACCCTGTTCTGAGATTGCCAACCAGTTTTTCCATTTTCTCCTACAATAAAAATGAACCTTCATAAATACAGGTTTTCGTGGGTGTTTCTCTTAATTGCTGTTGACTTTTGAAAGTCCAAACTCTTTCCTTGTTCTCAGTATGTGTTATTGATACACAATTAAAGGGATCGGAAAGGTCCTTATACATTCCTTTATACTTTTTAAAAACAAAAATGTAGAAAAAGGGCAAATTTACAAAATAAAATATCGCAACTTTTTTCCTTATCAAACAATCATTTCTCAAGAATTGTAGACAATCACATCGATTTAGCGGATATTTTTTTTAATGACCAGATCTGAATAATTCAAATTTACCTATGTTTAGAAACCTCGCAGAATACTGAAAATTTACGTCTACTTTTAATTTTTCATGACAGTTTCTAAAAGAAATTACTTGAAGACCATCAAAACGTCAAGCTCTATCTGAATAATTTTAAATCATGTTTACATTAGGAGGAATAATGCCAACGTGTAGACTAAAAGTTAATTAGCGCAAGATAAATTACCTGCATGACTTGATGACCTCAATACCTAGACAACATCGTGTGAAACGTACATTCCAATGTATCTCCGTGTTGTTAAACTTGTACGGAAAACGATTCTAAAAGTTCCTTTTCATATATGATATACTTTGTACTGTATAAGGAAGTACAGAAACGTTGAAATATATAATTACATGGACTTACAATAGCATCCAAATCACTGGAAGGTCATTTCTATTTCAAGTGATATCGATATGTTTTTAACAATTGTAATTGTGCTGCGGAAATGGCCTACTAAATTTTTGTCCTGTATTAATTAAACCATTGAAACGTTGCCTTCAGAAGAAATATAAAGAAAAGGTGAACATTTGATTAATTAAAAGGATCATAAACATATAGATGTTGTATGATTTGGTACATCTGTACAATGACCTGGGAATCTGCGTGACTGCTTATTACTTAACTGGTTCTACACCGCTGACGATTTTCTACATAATTATCAATAGGCTTGGATATTTGTACAAATTTTATGTGGATTCGATGATAAAAAAAAAAAGATTTCAAAGGAGACGCATTTACATTTTTGTACGATGTCGCATATATTCAAAACCACAAGACAAAATTTCTGAAGGACACACATGTAATTGATAAAATGCAAATATTTGAAATCATGTTATAACGGCTCGTGAAAACGTAAATTAAATGCGTTAGGAATGATTTATCATAGTATTGGTCGATAGGTAGTTGAAGTTTAATTTATACCTCTGAACACCTACTAATTTATAAACCCCCCAACACTCGGTACAGGTGTCATTTAAAACTAGTGCCGAACAAATAATCATTAAAATGGATTTACTATAATAATAGTTGATTAAGTTCCTATTTTCATCGAAATACCTAAAGTCTAAGTGATTACAGTTTAAACGAAGAACTGAAATTGTATAGTATACCGTTTGTTTAATATATACAAATTAACGTTATTAGCCAGGCACCTGCTCATACTTATAGCGGTGCACAGTAATAAATGTTCCATTTTTATAACATCAATTACAAAGCACCTGACTGTTATATATGTAAAATGTGTAACATAAATGCCCCACAAAGCTTATTACGAAAAATACTAAATTAAGTATTCAAAAGAAGGCAACAAAAAAGTTTACATCGTGAATCGGTTTATAATTTTTTTCCCCAGTTATTATTTTGGAAACACATTACCTCGCAGAATTAATCTTTCGGGGAAAACCACACGAGGAGTTGTAGGGCGAATTCTTTTTGTTTCTGAAATTTAAAGATGTTTTGTTAGATCTATAATCTACGTTGACTAATAAGAAACAAATATTAATTTGTATTGAATGTCTACAAACCCTGCACTCTGATCATATCGACATACAACATTCTGTTTCGCAAAATCCATGTGTTAAAAAATCCTTAGCAGACTCACCCTCCCAAACGAAAAAAAAAAAATCAATGCCCACTAAATACACGTACTTGAACAAAAATTCAGACAATAGAGTTGATATAAAAAAATTTAAATTTCAGACACTTGAAATATTTTTTGTAAATTTCAGACACTTAAGATATACATTTTTTTAAATTCAGACACTTGAGCTACTATAATTTTCTCTGTGATACCTATCATTAAGCTAACCTCGGCAGAACTAACACCAGACTCACCTCTTTGCTGCAGACTCTTAGAGGTGGCCGTCCCGGCTAAGTTATCATGCCTCTTGGATTCTTTGGGTTCATTTTCTAAAATGTCAACATATTTGAAATGAAATGTATTTTTTCAGCTGCAAAATAGAATTTGTTTTTGCAGTGTATGCGGACGTTGAACGTATTAGTATGCACCTGACAACGCCCATTGTTGAATGTGTCAAAATAATGTTAGACCAATAGCAATCTATCGTTTCAAAATCAAAATTTGGACCTGATTGGTGTCTGGTTTATGCTCAAATTCAATGTTGATTCCACAACGTAACACCAATACACGTACACAAATAATGTTTGATAATTCATTATCATGTTTCAGAAAAAGAAGGGGCAAAAGAAGGAAACAATGGATGTGTGAAAATTTGAAAATGTTTCGCAGGGAAATTCTTTGAGAGGGGGGGGGGGGCACGATAGTTACTCCACTTAATTTATTGCTAAACGATTAGTTATTTTCATAAGCTCTTTACTTAAATTTTATAAATCTGTGTGAAATTGCTTTAAAAGGTTTCAGAAGTTAGAGTTTCATCGCCGTGTGTAAACATACCCGGTGAGACTTAAAACAAGTACATGTACAGGTAAGTAGTGCCCAGCGAGATACAAAACAGGTAGGAATAGCCAACGAGTACATGTATATAGAAAAAAACAATAATAGATTAAAACAAATAGCAATACCTGGCGAGATTTACAACAAATAGCAATACCTGGCGAGATTTAAAACAAATAGCGATACCTGGCGAGATTTAAAACAAATAGCGATACCTGGCGAGATTTAAAACAAATAGAAATACCTGGCGAGATTTAAAACAAACATAAGAAAATCCAACAACAATAGGTTAAAACAAATAGCGATACCTGGCGAGATTTAAAACAAATAGCGATACCTAGCGAGATTTAAAACAAATAGCGATACCCGGCGAGATTTAAAACAAATGGAAATACCTAGCGTGTATAGAAAAAAATTCAACAATAATAGATTAAAACACATAGCGATACCGGGCGAGATTTAAAGGACCTAGCGATACCCGGCGAGATTTAAAAACAAATAGCGATACCTGCGAGATTTAACACATATAAAAGATACCCGGCGTGATTCAAAACAATTAGCGATGCTCAGCGAGATTTAAAATCAAATAGCGATACCTGCGAAATTTAACACAGATAAAAGATATCCGGCGTGATTTAAACAAATATCGATTTTCGGCGAGATTTAAAATCAAATAGCGATACCCGGCGAGATTTAAAACAAATGGAAATACCTAGCGTGTATAGAAGAAAATTCAACAATAATAGATTAAAACACATAGCGATACCGGGCGAGATTTAAAAACAAATAGCGATACCTGCGAGATTTAACACAGATAAAAGATACCCGGCGTGATTCAAAACAATTAGCGATGCTCGGCGAGATTTAAAATCAAATAGCGATACCTGCGAAATTTAACACAGATAAAAGATATCCGGCCTGATTTAAACAAATATCGATTTTCGGCAAGATTTAAAATCAAATAGCGATACCTGTGAGATTTAACACAGATAAAGAGATACCCAATGTGATTTAAAACAAATAGCGATGCTCGGCGAGATTTAGCAACACATAAAGAGGTACCCGGCGAGATGTCAATACTAATTACCCGGACACTCTGAAGGAGAGGAAATTGAACTCGTTCTATGATGATTTTAATGCTTGATTATAAGAATCTAATAAGAATTATGATTGCAAGTCCTGGTTTCTCTACAAATGTATATAGACTGTATGCAAAACGTTCGTTCAGAAACTGTTGAACTTATACCTAGTATTATCGCGGCGGTATAGTGGTGAAGAAAGTAAACAGGTGCTTACTACAGAAATAATTTAATAATAAAACAAAAAATTGCAAGAATTCAAATAATTTTCAACATTTCATTAACAATGTTCCAAACTATTCCTTAATCACCACATAAACTTACAACAAATTTATTATATGTACATGTAAAATGTAAATTAAGAGATATAGGCGAGTGTCATACCTCTTCGTCGTATGGGTCTGCTCCTATTTTCGTTGTTTTGGGCATCAATCACCACTAATGATAAGCACACACTGATGAGAATTACGAACAGCGACAAGGATGTCATCTTCACTTGAGTCCTCAATCAAATCTAAGCATCGCCAGTCCGATAACTTTCATATATAAACAAACAGGCAGCTACCCACGCGGTCTACAGGCCATAAATTATCAAACCCGAACATCAAGGAAATATTGTAATCGTTTTGGATGCTACAATAAATTTACGGTAGTAAATACCTTTCAATGAGCAAAATGCGACACGAACGGGACAGCATCGAATTCGGTTCCATACGTGACATGACAGAGGTAACGAGGGAAGTACAGCCCACTGTCGTCTGATACGCCAGATATCGCGTGCCATTACTCCACAAACCAAAAATATCACCTTCTGATCTGTCAGGCATCATTCAGATTGTTATGTTGTTCAGTGCAGTTTGATATGACATTTAACAAGTCGTATATAGGAGCCTCATACTTTATGCACAAAAAAGACTCAAAGGGACAAAGGGGTTAAAAATACACCACATTCTTGGAGCTTGATGAAACACATATTATCTTTATCAATGGTAAAGTGAAGAAAATGTAGGGTCTTATTTCAATTACCGAAAACAAAGTAAATCATTATTGTTTTAAATATCCTCTAACTGTACTTTTATAATTTCATCTCATTAACAACAATGGAGACGATTTGATTTATATTTGTCAGTTGTATCTATTAAAGTATGTAAACACTCATTCCTCTAGCTTTGGATTCAGTAATGTCTTTGATAACGTTGGCCAAAAATAATAAAATCCTTCCAACAATAGCACACAAACATATGAAATCATCTTGTTACTTCTTAGAATGATTGATTGATTGTACATTAACGTCCCTCTCGTGAATTTTTCACTCATATGGAGACGTCACCATTGCTGGTGGAGGGCTGCATAATTTAGGACTATGTCCGGCGCTTACGGCCTTTGAGCAGGGAGGGATCTTTATTGTGCCACACCTACTGTGACACGGAGCCTCGGTTTTTGTAGTCTCATCCGAAGGACCGCTCCATTTTGTCGCCTCATACGACAAGCAAGGGGTATTGACGACCTATTCTAACCCGGATCCCCCACGGGATACTTTTTACTGTGTCATCTGCATTGGGACAATGTTATTTCACAGCATTCTACATTTGACGCCCATTTCCCCCTTCCCTTCGTTATCTTGCCTAGTATCCTAGTGGTTAGAACGTGAAAGGTCCAGGGATTGAATCGCGATCCCGACGCCTCATAAATTTTTCATGTACCTTCTTAACCTACTTAAAAAAATTCTGACACACTTTGATTTTTTCTATTATAGGGTCAATTAGAACTAAAATTTGACGTACTTTGAAGACATCTTTTCAAAATGCTTAAATGTTAGGATATGTAAGTGATTTTTGATACAAATTTTAACACGGAATTCGCATGTTCGATAGGATAATGTTGCCCGGTTGAACTTTAATTCCAAAGAAATGAAAAAAATCGTTTCGTCCACAAAAACGTTATTTGTCCGTTGCCAACCAATTTCATTTTGTATGAGACTAGCGTCATATGCAACTGAAATTATTCATACAATTGCATCATCATTTAAATCCTATATTGCAAAACTCCCTAATTTCTTTATTTCAGATTTCTCGCACCATTTTATAAGTTTAATGACAAACAACAAATCTACGGAAATTGAAAGATACATAAATTGATGTAGTATTGAATTTTTATCCTTGTAAGAAGCAGGTACAGTTTCTACAGTCATCTAGCCCAGAAAATTGATGATTTCAATAGGATATTCCAAAATCTGCCATTCCAAAAGAGAATATATAAGAAAACCCAAACTACATTTGATTTGATTCAAAATTGCTTCATGTTGTAATGACAAGAGCGTGAAGTTGGCATAAAAGTGCCAAAAATGCCAAAATCAATGAAAAAAATCATAAATTCAGGGGTTTTCCTTTCAGAAAACATGCAGTCTATGCGTCGAGCAAATTCATATTCAAATATATTTTTTATCGTCTATTAATAAACAATACATATTAATTTCATTTTGCTCAACAGATGGGCACACCTTTTCCTAGGCAATAATCTGGATGAAATTTAGTTCAGTTATTACGCTTTGTTTGAAAAAGGGCGGGAAAAAGTCTTATTCATGACGTAATAATGCTATCAATACGGAACTTTCGGGATATGCCGGAACGACCGATTATATTTGACGTTTATACACCACGGTCACGTGATAATAACCAATTGTAGGGTGAAGTTAACATCGATACATATAGTGTTTCGCTAACAGACGGTCCGTAAAGAGCTATGCGCAGTCCCACGATGACGATCCAAGTCATTATTGGTGCTTAGTACCTGGGTGTAAATTAGATGGAAGGGAAAGGCGCATTTAGAAGCGTACCACTGGATGCAAGGCGTGAAGTTTTACTGATATCCTCAAGATATTCCCTAGATTTATTTCCCGCGCCGACTCGCATAATTTAATTAATTGTATTTTCCTATGAAATGGTTGTAGTGACTCCTTTCTTTCAAAGATAGCATTCAAATGCAGGAAATTGATAGCAATTGAAATATTCCATGTTTGATTACTTAGTTGTTATTGTAATCCGGAAGTGACATGCCCTACAATAACGTTCAACGCGCGATAAAAGTCAGAGTGGATCCGTATCTCGAAAGTCCCGTATTAAGCAATAACTTTGATTTAGTATACTTGGCATATATTTAACTTACTTTAAACACGGATCAAGCTTAATTCAAGACACATTTAAAACAGAGAAAATTTTTGGGCTTTTTTATATACACAATCGTACCTTGTTCTTTCAGTGTAAAACTGCAATTTTTCAAGAGAAAATAAAAGACCTAATATGATTCTACCGATGAACTACGAAAAAAGCAATATCACGTCTTCATTTGCTGTGCACATCACATAGTTATCGGAATAACTGTGACATTCTGAATTATAACTCACACTCCTCTTGATTATTGTTATAATGCCCATACAGTGGCAGAAACCAATCAATGATTAGCCTCTAGATGACATGCATGTGCTTAGAAACATTTTCACTTAATAAATCTGGTATAAACACAACGTATTTCGAAATACCAATCGGCATGTTCTTGTTTAAAAACACATTCCAAATTTATCATTTTTTATACAATCTATTTTCATTATCATCTTTCAATATTCAAGTTCAAGCCTATTGGTCCAGGCCAAATATTTCACCATCAACTAGATCTGATCCTCCCAGATTGAGGGGAAAAAAACCCAAGACACAAGATGAGGAAGTCTTCATTATTGATAGGTGTCGAACGCAGAGAGCAACCGCCGCCCCTGATTTGTGCAGAGTTTCGGTGTGATGGTGCACTCTTATACCTGTCTCTCGTTCAGTGATTTATTGTTTCCAGTTCTCTATGATTTGTCAATACTGCCTTTCTGGGCTCCACCATACCTTATTTCATCTGCGTGTATTCAAATTTAGTCAACTTTGTCTTGTAACAAAGAGCAAATTTTGATTCTCGGCATGGATTTACATTTCCTTTAATTTAGACAACATCTAACCTTTGAAACAGATCAGATAACCTTGATTTACAATATCGATCAACATATTCCGTTCTTCTCAAACAGAGAGAATATGAATTTACAAGTCTATCAATTGAGCATCGGGGACGAGGCCTTCATTTATGAGAGTACACAGAAAAATAGTACGTCATGGCTGCTTTTGGACAACATCTTTGTCATTGTAAACATTAGGTAGCGATGTTTTATGGTGTCTGTTGGAGATTTTCATTTTTACCCCAGGGTGTACGTGTTGCGGTAATGATAACACTACCAATAACATTTCTTTATTTGTAATTTCACGGCCCATTCGTGAATGTTTCATTCAATTAGAGACCTATCCGATTGTTGGTGGAGTATCATGCATGACAAGGGCATTCCGATTGTTTGGTTCTATCCGAAAAATCTGCGACTCTTCTGATGTTGAACGCTTGGTGAAGGAAGTATCACAACATGTGTTAAAGGTCTTGACAGGACCGCCTGGATCCAGAGAGGAACCCGTAACCTCCCCCTTGTGAAGCGATCGCCCTAGCCGGTTATGTAGACGTGTCAGAAATACTTTCTACATCTGGACAACCCACGAAAACGGAGTGGATGACAAAAAGGTTTAAAAAGATAATCATAAGTTTGCATTTTGAATCTGACAGAATCAATGAGATTCAAGTCTCTTGAATGAGATCGCCATAATTAGATCCCAAGAAGAACAATTTGTACGTAGAGCCCTCTGTCCTCCGGTTTAAAGGTTATTCTTAAATTAGTGTAAAGCAGTAAAACTCTAGCTAATTAATAAAGGATAATTAATAACGCGTGTGTTTAGTATAATGGGTAATCTTAAGTGGTCTTGGGACAAATGTTTGTTGCAACCGCAGTCAAAGTCGTGAAGAGATAAATATGACTAATCTCGGCCACACACAATAAATAATGATCAAAATACTCCAAGAAGATAATTTTGAATTTCAAACTGTTTCGTTTTTAAACCTGACTTTCAATCTTCGCTGACTGTAGCTCAGCTCTACAACTACTATTGACGGCATTGTAAGAAGAAATCTCTCATGTACTGTAAAACACGCTTATAGCGAAGTGCTAGGGACAAGTATTTTGATTCGTTATAAACCTAATTCATTATATCCAATAAGTTCATAATATGTTTTAAAACTACGCTGTAAGCGTGAATTCATGATAAACGATTTCGTTGTAACCGTATTTTACTGTATCTGCTAAGTTTGAGAGAGAAGCAAGTTTTTCTGTATGTCACACATAATTCGTTTATATCAAGTTACTTTCTACTTAGACATTTAAAATAATATGTATGATATCTCATAACAATTAGATAAAACTGTTGAGAGAATAGAAATCATCATAGCAGTAGAAATATAGATACCATTTGATAAAATAGTGTGGTAAATTTGACTTCATGAGAAGTGCCAGTTTTCATTGATTTCACCTATTTTTGTAAGTATGTTTTCTTTCTTTTGATCAAATCAGGCAAAAATTGTGCATTGATTGATTGACTGTATATTGTTTAACGCCCCGCTCAAGAATTTTTTACTTATATGGACACGTCACCAATGCCGGCGAAGGGCTGCATAATTTAGGTATATGCTCAGCGCTTACGACATTTGAACAGGGAGGAATCTTTATCGTGCCACACCTGCTGTGACACGGGGCCTCGGATTTTGCGGTCTCATCCAAAGGACCGCTCCATCTAGTCGCCTTTTACGACAAGCAATGGGTACTGAGGACCTATTATAACCCGGATCCCCACGGGAACCAAAAGTGTGCAAGTAGTATTTTTAACAAATCATTTTCCATAGTATGCTACATTGTCATATATTTCATCGGTGTAATACAGCCTATGTCAGACAAAAACTACAAGAGATATCACATTTTCAACTAATTCTGCACAATTATTCTGTCTTTTTAATTTTTTCCTGCACTTGCAGCCATACATCCAAATATATTGAATTTCATTTCATTCATAATGCACAATTGGTCGGTATTCATCAAAATAATATAAAAAGTCGTTTCTACGATTTTACTAAATCGTAGAAAGGTGAAGATAACGAACAGTGATCAATCTCATAACTCCTATACGCAATACAAAATAGAGTTGTGCAAGCACGGATCCCTGGATATACCAGAAGTGGGATCAAGTGCCTAGGAGGAGTAAACATCCCCTGTCGATCGGTCACACCCGTCGTGAGCCTATATCTTGATCAGGTAAACGGAGTTATCCGTAGTCAAAATCAGTGTGTCAAGGACGGCCTAACAATATATATGAAACAAATCAGACAGCATTGGATCCAATGATGGGTTGTATTTGCTAACTAGATTGTTATAACGACAATGTAATTTGCGAAATGCTGATTTTAAACGAGACTGTTGAAACCTCCGCACCATCAACTTGTTTGTCAAAAGCCTACCTCGATTTAAAAACTGATAATACGCACAGCAATTCTTGTGTATCAAATTGCGGGTATAAAAATTGTTTATACATGTATATAAGTATACTAAATTATCAGTGATCAATCTCATAGGAATACAAAATAGATAGTTGGGCTAACATGAAGCTCTGGATATACAAGAGATGGGATCAGGTGCCTAGGAGGAGTAGGCTCCCCCTGTCGACAGGTCAAACACTAATAAACACTTACAATTTGTTTCTCATGATTTTACTTGATAAATTGAAAAAAACTTAAATACAGGTACAGTGTATTTGCCGCTTTACTCATCTGTATGCTATTAAACATAAACACACTGAATGCTGTGGACACTGTCATATAAAGATACAGATATTTATATACCTGTTCTTTACGGAAAAAAATGTCAGACACTACACCGTTTAGCGCACTACAGAAAATATGCCTGCAGAGCATTGCAGTTCATAACGCCATATGTCACAAATGAAAGGTGAAGAAAACGAACAGTGATCAATCTCATAACTCCTACAAAGAATACAAAATAGAGAGTTGGGAAAACAGACCCCCGGTCATGCCAGAGATGGGATCAGACACCCAGGAGGAGCAGGCATCTCCTGTCGACCGGTTACACTCGCTGTGAGCCCTAATATTTCTTAAATAAATGCATCCTCCCGATGGAGTACATAATGTAATTAACTATGAACAGTTACAGAAACTATATCAACTGGAGTCAATGAACAAATTCAACAAAACACTATGATTATATTCAAATACCCTATGTATTCAGTTTTAAAAGAAACGTTTCAATTCTTTGCTGCTTTCTGGCACCGAAAGCGTGTGATCTTGCCGTGACCTTCAATTCGACATTTAGATATATCGACGATGTATTATCTACTAACAATAATAATGTTCATTCATATGTCGATTCAATATATCCCAGTGAACTCTAAATATAAGACACCACAGAGTCGTCCACTTCTGCTTCATACTTAGATGTTTTATTGAAAGTAGACATTAACGGCAAACTGACAACTCAACTGTATGACAAACGGGATGATTTCAGCTTCCACGTCGTCAACTTCGTATATTTATGTAGCAATATTCCATTCTCACCTGCATATGGTGTTTACATCTCTCAACTGATTCGATACGCAATATCTTGATCTACGTATGGTCAATTTTTAAATCTATTGATTGATGTTTTCCGCCACACTCAACAATTTTTCAGTTATATGGTGACGCCCAGTTTTTATTGGTGGAAGAGAGAACCCAGATACAATGTACCTGGGAAGAGACCACCGACCTTCCGAAAGTAATCTGGGAAACTTTCTCACTTACCGGCGCGAGCGGGACTCGAACCCGCGCCGACAGAGGTGAGAGGCCGTGTGATTTTGAGTGCGATGCTCTAACCCCTCGGCCACGGAGGCCCCTTTTTTAAATCTAAGCAGGCTACTGACAAACAAGTTGATGGTACAAGGGTTCCAACCGTCTCGTTTAAAATCAGCATTTCGCAAATTACATTGTCGTTATAACGATTGAGTTTGCCAATACAACCTATCATTGGGTCATATGCTGTCTGACGTGTTTCATACCGATTGTTAGGCCGTTCTTGGCACACTGATTTTGACTACGGATAACTCCGTTTACCTGATCAAGATATAGGGGTGACGGAGGGTGTGACCGGTCGACAGGGGATGCTTACTCCTCCTAGGCGCTTGATCCCACCTCTGGTATATCCAGGGTTCCGTGGAGGGTTTTTTTGCATGCTTACCGACTATTACAGACAAAATAAAATATCACAAGGTAAGCATGCAAAAAAAAAAACAAAAAAAAACCCCACCAAAAACCAAACAAACAACAACACATATATACATATTTACACGCATGCTGTAGATCCTACAAGATTTATATATTACAATATATGTCATTCAGTGTAAGTCACGTTCCGTTAGTCGTAATACACCCCCACCCCCCAAAAAAGGATACAGAAAGGAAGAACAGAAACAGATCACTGTGCAACAAAGAAACTCCAAAACATTTGTATCCAGGTAGAAATTGTCATGATACGAGTCAGTAATTACTGTAAAACAAACATGTTCACGAAAACATCAATAATGGATATCTGTCTCAAAAACTATTCACCGACGATTTGAATTATTTCGAGTTCCTGTTCTCTAGTGTCGTGCACTAAAGTCGAGAAATTTCAGTTATTACACTCCTCCGACAAAACGATTCATTAATTTGACTCATCCTACAGACAGGCGTATTTTGTGTTTCTCTGACGTTAAAGGACAAGGTCTAGTGCTAAAACCTTCCGTATAGAGACGTGCTTCATAACTTTGGTCATTCATTAAATTTTTAAACATATTTAGCATGGGAAATGGACTGCGTGTGATAATTAGTACATCTCAATGATTTAAACTGTGTTTGTTCTTTACTGTGGTTCACTGAAATGAGAGACCATCAGTTGTACCTCAAATCTGATATGACCCCCCTCCCCCAGGCATCAATATGTGTTGGCCAGTCTATGCTGCTTCGTGCAAATGATGTAAACATGTAACGCGCGCCATGGAATATGCCAGCAGAGCAATTGCTATTCATAACGCCGTGTTCACAGAATAGTCGTTGTTTATTCAGTAATACATGTATATATATGTATACTCAAAAACTTCAGACGTAAAACATACGATGCGATTTGATGCCACGCCAATTGAATTGTCCATAATCACGTGTGAAAGGAGGCTGACCCGTTTTCATACACTCAACCTATGTGCATATCCATATCCCATATGAAGTCGTAAACAATTTTTATGAGGCTATTCATTACATAATCAGGCACTATCTCCAGTTCAGGTGATTACAGTAGCTTAATAAGACCTCACTAACGTCAGTTTAAATCTATAAGCAGAAAACCGACAAGTCAAGAAGGGCCCCCGTGGTAAATCTAAAAATCAGACAGGGTCTCCTTTGCCTAATCCAAGTATCATTCATAAACTTTATGAAAATATTTCCACGTAAACTTTAAGTTATTGTGTGCCCTTGTATGTGCGGACAGACTACAGACGGACAGGGTGATTACTTAAGGAAGCCGTGCATCACCTTTAAATTCTATGAAAATCTTCTCAAGTTATTGTGTGCCCTAAAAAGTGCTATTATTATGTTAAAAATTCTAAGTCCCACCACTATGTAAAAAAAAAAAGGGTGGAAAAATCTGGAGATGAAAGGGGCTCTTCCTCTGTCTAATTCAAATATGAATGAAATTTATATTAAGTTATCGCGTGCCAAAGTACTGATGCAGAAAGAGTGATTACTATATTAGACAAACTCCCAAGGCAGGACACCTGTCGTGGTAGATCAGTGGTAGAGCGTTCGCTTCGTTACCGGTCGTAACTTCCAGCCCCGCTCGTACCATGTCCGCGTCAAATCTAAGACGTTAACATTGGTTACAGTGATTATTGTTAACAGTGATTGCTCCTTCGCAAACGCTCGGCATTTAGAAGTGAGAATCACTAGTCTTTTGGATAGAACTTTAAAACGATGTCCCGTGTTGCGACAGGCATTGGCACAATAAAGAACTTTCACTGCTACAGCCCTGAGTGCTAAGCATATGTGGTACTTCACCTACAGCTGGTGACGTCTCAATATGAGTGAAAAATTCTCGACGGAATGTAAAAACAATCAATCATGGCGGGGCCCTAGTTACAACTTATTAGCTGTTTGAAATTGCAACAAATGGATATCCGGCAGGGGCAAATAAACACTGTTTTTATAGACCAAAAAGAGCGATTTCTGGAGTTTTTAACGTTTTCTGATATTTCATCAGGTTTGGTATGATTAATGTTGAAACCTGCATATCAGCATTTATGGGGACGAATATCCAAAATTACTTCGGAGTAAAAGGACGCTGGCTTCTCTTTTCAGATATTCAAAATGTTAAAATTTTGTGAGTGCACTTAACTTGATGATTCCGTTTTAATTTTGAACTGCTAACAAAATAATATGCAGTCAATCCTCATATCAAAGGGAAGTGGATACACACGTTGCTGGGCGCAAATCAAGATGCATTTTATATGTAACTAAAATCAACAAGAGGTCCGTTGGCCATAACACTAACATGATCTATCTTCCACACACGTAACTGAGACACACACTGTAAACTCTACTGTAAACAAGTCCTGATTGCAGGATCATGATGCGAAGATTTCAAAATTCTACCTAAGGATGATTGCAGATAATTTTCCATCTTCGCTAGCCAAGGGTTTAGGATCCGCTCCGCTTCTCTACAACCCTTGGCTGCATTAGCACGATTTTCTTGACAATTTCCTGCCTATGACTGGATGCCGGTAAAGTCCCCTGCAGAGAACGTGTTACGCCAGAACACGTGCAAGATTAAGGAATGTGTAAACAATTAGTTATTGTCTTCAAAACTCTTCCATTTAATCAGATTTTCGTAGTTTCCATACAACATGGTGGTGTGTAGACTGTGCAATGAGGCTTTGCCTACGAAACAATGTTTATTGATTTTAAATGATTTACGCATTTAAAACAGTGTAACTCACTGATTGAAGCTATTTTTATTTTAACAACACACAAAGTGTAGATGAAAAACGCATTTTCATTGGTTGAACATGATGTAAACCAAACAGTTTGTTTTATCCTTCCGCTAGAGGTGGCCACTCAAAGCTACGAAAATCGTTTTAACGCAGTCAAGGGTTGTAGAGAAGCGGATCGGATCGTAAACCCTTGGCTAGCAAAGATGATAATTTCCACAAATTGTAGACTTTTTCCCCTAAGAATAACTTCCGACATGTTATTATGTAAAGTTTTAAACCCCTGGTGTTTCCCTGCCCGACCGCAGTTTGAACTGGAGTTCTATTAAGAAAAAGTGAAGATAACGAGCAGTGATCAATCTCATAACTCCTATAAAGAATACAAAATAGAGCGTTGGGTAAACACAGACCCCTGGATATACCAGAGGTGAAATCAGGTGCCTAGGAGGAGTAGACATCCCCTGTCGATCGGACACACCCGCCATGAGCCCTATATCTTGATTTGATAAAAAGCTTTCTTCAAGATGTGACTTTCCTGGTTGAGCACCTCTTGAGACTATTTGAAACATCTGCATCCTAATTATGTTTCCTTAACTCCACTAGAACTTTCGACTTAGGTAAGCAAAAACGAGTGGCAGATCAATCGGACTTGAAAAGTTGAAATATATATGATTTAAACTACGATTACATTGCGATTACAAAACCAGTGCCTTGAAGATTATTTGAAATAAACGTCGATACACCTTGCTAAGATTTATTCCAAAGAAAACAAAATCAGAAAAGAACTTTCCGAAATAACTCAAATTAAATGACCTGGTTATAGAAATGTTGACAGATCGCTTTACGGATAAGGAAAACATTTTAATATTATTAAAAAATATTTTGATATTCGTAATCCGTAACATCGTCGTAAACCACGGTCAATATGTACGATCCTCTTCCATCTGGAGAGAGCTATATGCGGATTGTGGACCGTGGCTTGAGACGATGAGTCTGTAAAGGAATACCAAATTCCGATCGTACATGTTCGTCTGAGATGACAGTCATGCCTTTTACGTGGTCCTAAAGTAGAAATCCGACGTCATAGATGAGCGTCGTGCCTTTCATGTGGTCCTAGGGTAGAAATCCGACATCAGAGATGACAGTCGCGCCTTTCATGTGGTGCATGTACTAGGGTAGACATCCGACAAGATTTGACCCGTTATGGTTGCTACATAACTTGTAATGTGTTCTGCCAATTTTACCCATAAGTTACATGTACCGTAATATTGAACTACTATTATAGAATTTCCAGGCTAATACCATGTATATGTTTAAATTGATATGCAATTTTGAAAACCGAGGGTTATATTAAACTAAAAGCATGTAATGGTAAGCCAGTAGCGGTTTCTATATCCAAACTGTCTTATGATTTTCCCAGTATCATAGTCACTGTAAACCGTGATATCCTATTCGGACATTTATTTCACCTGTAACTCATATAAAGGTAGAAATTTTCCGGTGTAAATTATGTTTAATTTTTAAATAACACGTCCTTACAATTAACATTTGCATCGGTGTCCTCGGATATCGCTGAAAGGGGAGGGAATTGATGGTCAAATATGCAAGAGAACTTTTGCTCCAAAATGTAATATATAATTATGTCCGGGTATACTTTAACTATGGGATGATATCGTTATATGATAATTGAGTATGAACATATGATTCCATGGATTTCTCTGTAACCCTGCTTCTACGTACATACGTCTACTCCAGACGTATTGAAATTCAGGGCACCGACCTGAATTGTTCATTATATCCAAAGTTCAATGTAAGCAATGTTGATCATGGACTATATAAATAATGTTCTTGGGGATTTATTTTTACTTCAATATAACAGAGTTCAATGTAAGTTGAACAGACTACCGTACTTTTAATTTCTACATTTGTTAGCCTCGTTTAATCTGTACAGGTATATTTTTGCGAGGGATAACTTGTACAAAATCGCAATTTTTGATGAGTTGTACGAAATTATAAGTTGTTCAAAGTATAGATTTGTATTGTGTATGTCATGTTCGTCACAACATTGAAAACATCGACAACAAGTCTCCGCTGTGATTCCACCTTATTGCTGAAGCATTCTTCATTGTCGAAACATCTATCAAAACAAATCTTCGTCTTATTCACCTTGAAGGTCTTATGAAAATTGTGGATGATATAGACAATAAATCACCTAAATACACCCATCACTAATGACAACTCAATGGATGATATAGGCAATGCATCGTCACTAATGACCACTCAGTGGATGATATAGGCAATGCATCGTCACTAATGACCACTCAGTGGATGATATAGGCAATGCATCGTCACTAATGACCACTCAGTGGATGATATAGGCAATGCATCGTCACT
The DNA here is from genome assembly GCF_947568905.1 of Ostrea edulis. Taxonomy (NCBI): domain Eukaryota; kingdom Metazoa; phylum Mollusca; class Bivalvia; order Ostreida; family Ostreidae; genus Ostrea; species Ostrea edulis. Next base: position 2,385,710 of record NC_079165.1, read on the forward strand.
AATGACCACTCAGTGGATGATATAGGCAATGCATCGTCACTAATCACCACTCAGTGGATGATATAGGCAATGCATCGTCACTAATCACCACTCAGTGGATGATATAGGCAATGCATCGTCACTAATCACCACTCAGTGGATGATATAGGCAATGCATCGTCACTAATCACCACTCAGTGGATGATATAGGCAATGCATCGTCACTAATCACCACTCAGTGGATGATATAGGCAATGCATCGTCACTAATGACCACTCAGTGGATGATATAGGCAATGCATCGTCACTAATGACCACTCAGTGGATGATATAGGCAATGCATCGTCACTAATGACCACTCAGTGGATGATATAGGCAATGCATCGTCACTAATGACCACTCAGTGGATGATATAGGCAATGCATCGTCACTAATGACCACTCAGTGGATGATATAGGCAATGCATCGTCACTAATGACCACTCAGTGGATGATATAGGCAATGCATCGTCACTAATCACCACTCAGTGGATGATATAGGCAATGCATCGTCACTAATCACCACTCAGTGGATGATATAGGCAATGCATCGTCACTAATGACCACTCAGTGGATGATATAGGCAATGCATCGTCACTAATCACCACTCAGTGGATGATATAGGCAATGCATCGTCACTAATCACCACTCAGTGGATGATATAGGCAATGCATCGTCACTAATGACCACTCAGTGGATGATATAGGCAATGCATCGTCACTAATGACCACTCAGTGGATGATATAGGCAATGCATCGTCACTAATGACCACTCAGTGGATGATATAGGCAATGCATCGTCACTAATGACCACTCAGTGGATGATATAGGCAATGCATCATCACTAATGACCACACAATGGGTTATTTTTCTCTACCATTCGAAAAGAAATTTGAAATTGTTTTTTACAAGTAAAATAATTTATTGCATTGACAGTCTTGACATTTAATGCATAGCTAAAATTGTTCACCTCTTCGTGCTTTGTAAACCGTGTTACTCGAGTGTTTCTTCATTAATATACCGATCTTTTCTATGTTTACGTCGCATAAATCGTGCACGATTAACATATTTTCGCAGTCTTAAAAGTCCCAGCAACCCCTTGGTCTACAGTGTAAACGAAAATTGAGAGGATCAAATTTCAAGTATATGAGTTGTATGTGAAACTTATACGGTACCAATTTTGATGCACCAGATGCGCATTTCGACAAATAATGTCTCTTCAGTGATGCTCAACCGAAATGTTTGAAATCCGAAATAACTATGAAGTTTTAGAGCTAAATATAGCCAAAAACAGCGTGCCAAAAAAAATGGCGCCAAATTCGTCCAAAGATAAGAGCTATGCATGAGGGAGATAATCCTTAATTTTGAAATGAATTTCTAAATTTTATAACAGCAATTAAATATACATCCGTATTTTCAAGCTTGTAACGAAGTACTTAGCTACTGGGCTGTAGAGACCCTCGGGGACTAACAGTCCACCAGCAGAGGCCTCGACGCAGGAGTCATAATGTAAAAAATAAATGCAATTTCAATAAAAAAAAAACTGCGTGGAATTCACATCCCCACCCCTCGAGATTGGAACTCCCTTTACCCTGGCGACATGAATGTTACAATTTTGGAATGCTATGAATCAATTGGTCAGCTTCATAGTAGTGACGGATGTGAGTAAATGTACAAGAAACTTGCATTTACGTCGTAAAATAGAAATACTTTGATGTACAATATATCCCTGAATGCAAATAATTCTAGTGTGTATCTGATGCAATTCTGATTTATGTATAGGAGTTATGAGATCGATCACTGTTCATTATCTTCTCCTTTCATCTAACCATCGAGCATGCATCTCACTGTTCGTTATCTTCTCCTTTCATCTAACCATCGAACATGCATCTCATTGTTCATCTAACCATCGAACATGCATCTCACTGTTCATCTAACCATCGAGCATGCATCGCATTGTTCATCTAACCATCGAGCATGCATCTCACTGTTCGTTATCTTCTCCTTTCATCTAACCATCGAGCATGCATCTCATTGTTCATCTAACCATCGAGCATGCATCTCATTGTTCGTTATCTTCTCCTTTCATCTAACCATCGAGCATGTATCTCTGCTGATGGACACATTTGTCACTCGTTATATCTTCTTCAATGAATATAAACAATAACGAGACAATAGTGGTTGACATGTCGCCCAGTATAAACATGTGTCACTCTGTGGAGCCTACAATGTATAAGGGACACAGGCTCTAATAGAATGGTTGGTGTCCCTCGGATTATTCTTCGATTTATCATATGTACAATCGTTAAATAGCCAGCTTTGGTCCAGAAATGAAAATTCGTATACCCAAATTAAAGATTGTCATGCCCCGAGATAATTTTGATGATTCCGTCTTAGATCTCATGTGTTTGATTGAACACTAGAAATTCCATTGCTAAATAAATAATCTCACCAGCCGTAGTTTCTGTACCAAAACTTTTGAGAATTTGACATGTAAATGTTCTAGGTACTGCATTTCCATATAGATGCAATGATAATGCAAGACGAAGATAATGAACAGTGATCAATCTCATAACTCCTGTAAGCAATACAAAATAGATAGTTGGGAAAACACGGACCCTTGGACACACCAGAGGTGGGATCAGGTGCCTACTTAGGAGGAGTAAGCATCCTCTGTCGACCGGTGTATACCATGTAGGAAATTTTACTAGTCCACAAGGAAATAACGTGAATGTGATGGGACTCTTTACAAGTACTCAAAGACGGAAACGCAGTCATGGACATAGTTCATATAAGTCCAAGTATACACGATCTCACGCTTGATTCACTTTTACCTTGCGTCAATAGACAATTAAGTACACATCATATTCGCACAAATCTATACTCTGCTCCATTGCGAGTTTTTTTTACATACGTTATTTGACATGTTTGAAGAAGCCAAAGCTAGTTCATACTTGGATTTTTCAGTACAAGAATATGGACTGAATTCTATGATTATGAATGTTGTTCGTCACAGGCTCTATTATTAACAAAGGAATAGATGCCGTCAACATAAACAACATCCTCCGTCATAAAATAGTTCAGTCTTGTATTCAAACTTATTTCAAGTTCAAGTCTCCTACAAATATATACTTCAAACATTTAATTACAAATTTTGCAGTATCTAGATATAGACCATCATATACATGTACTTAATCCACTTAAGTGTTCTTCGTCTTTTTTCAAATATACATGTAGTCCAGCTGGAGATGTCATTACTTGTGATGTCGATATAGCTGAACACGACGACCTGAAATCACTTATTTCAAAAGGTCCAAAATTCAGAGAACCTCGGATTTTCAATAGGCAACAGAACTTCTTCTCTACATGTATCTATCCTTCTGTGTTTAGTAAACCAGAAGTGATCAAAAAATTAGATACGTTACCTGAGGAATGTTTCGGTTCCAACTGACAAAACTTATACGGTACCAATTTTGATGCACCAGATGCGCATTTCGACAAACAATGTTTCTTTAGTGATGCTCAACCGAAAGTTTTGAAATCCGAAATAACAACATACTTGTTAGAGCTATTTTAGGGGAAAACAGAGTGCCAAAAAGTGGAGCCAAATTCGTGGAAGGATAAGAGCTATGCATAAGGGAGATAATCCTTAATTTTCAAATGAATTTAATTTCTATATTTTATCACAGCAATTAAATATACATCCATATTTTCAAGCTAATAACGAAGTACTTAGCTACTGGGCTGTAGAGACCCTCGGGGACTAACAGTCCACCAGCAGAGGCCTCGACCCAGGGGTCATAATGTAAATCTTATACGGTACCAATTTTGATGCACCAGATGCGCATTTCGACAAATAATCTTTTACAATTGTATTTTAAACGAACTTGGCATTAATTACACATTTGGTAATTGTACTTATACTCAAACTGCCCTTTCAAAAGATGAAATTCTTCAAAAACAATGCTTCAGTTTAAAACACATTTATCGCAATTCACCTTTGAATTAGAACGCTTTGGCCGATATAGTATTGCGTTGTGTGACGACATAATTGAATCTGTTTGTAATGCAATTGCGAAATGCAACAAAAACTCTCATTGGTCCATATGTATAAGTCCGCCCAAATTCCCTTATACGGGAGTAGTCAGCATTTGAAAACATGACGGCCAGATGCTAGATGGAAAAAAAACTTCAAAGGAAGAAAGAGAAAAAGTTGTATTCTTGTGTTGTTGTCTCATAAATGTAATATAAACAAATTCCTAACATATTTTCCTACTATACTTGTGTCCAAACTTACCTTCAAATATTTATTAAAGCCCCATACGACCCAAAGACTCGATCACAGCTTTTGATGATTTCGTTCGTAGACGTAACCATGTTAGGTAGCCAGTCAATTCGAATCCCGGTTCATTTCCATATTGGCACAATAGCGTCTAGATGTGTACTAATACCCCACAAATATTTTAGCTAAATTGTTTAAATAATATACCACCCCAATCCTATTAAATGATAATTATTCATATAGCTAAACTCACGGCAGTGCGGCTTTCATTAGTCATGAGCGGCCGCGCCGGCCGGTCTCCATCTAATGTCCTTATGTAGCATATTCGTTCATCTACAGCTTATTTTACCTTTACAAAAACTGGTACAAAAATGTTAATTATTCGTGTTGATAATAAATGAAGAGCGAATACATAACTTACAACCGATTTTATGAATAGATACCAATAGCAAGAGTTCGAATTGACCGGCTACCTAACATGGCTACGTCAACAAACGAAATCATTTGAAGCTGCGAGTTTTCGGGTGGTGTGTGGCTTTAATGAATATTTGAAGGTATGTTTGGACGCAAGTATATAGTAGGAAAATATGTTAAGATTTTTTTATATTGAGTTTGAGACAGCAACACAAGAATACACCGATTTCAATTCAATTCAATTCAATTCTTTATTGGCACTAAAGCGATTTCAGGCCTCAACCGTCCGCAGCTTTTTGTGACCCGTAAATCGAAGGTTTTTATAAGAGGTGGATCTTTTCAGAGACCTATGTACAGTTCTCCAGCTACACTGAATCCGCTCGAGAAAGTGGGCGGGCTGTAATCGGCCAATGAAAACTCTTGCTGTATTACATCAAACGTGTCATTCAAATTGTTCAATCGTCTCATTCAATTGTGTCGTCACACAACGCAATACTACATGTATATCGGGTAAAGCGTTCTAATTCAAAGGTGAATTGCGATAATATTCCAGTCAATGGGATACCTACTGTTCTACTGGATTCCTAAACTTTACAACCCATTGAAAATAAATATTAACGGCAAACTAACAACTCATCTTTATGACAAACGCGATGATTTCATCTTTTCCATCGACAACTTTCCAGATTTATGAAGCAATATTCCATATTTGAGAAGACAATTGTCTTGTCAGAAGGCACCATCGATGAATATCACATGTATGTCTCATTATCCTGTTCAGATTATCTAACCTTAGAGTCTTGCATAGAAGGAATTGCCAATACAACCAATCATTAGGTTAAATGCTGTCAGATTTGTTTCAGACCGATTCTTAGGCCGTTCTTGGCACACTAATTTTAACTACGGATAACTCTGTTTACCTGATCAAGATATAGGGCTCATGGCGGTTGTGACCGGTCGACAGGGGATACTTACTCCTTCTGGGCACCTGGTCCCACCTCTGGTATATCCAGGAGTCCGTGTTTGCCCAACTCTCTATTGTGTATTGCTTGTGGGAGTTATGAGATTGGTCACTGTTCGTTATCTTCACATTTCATAACGAAGATGAAAAAAATCAAGGACAACACCATACCATCCTATACCAATTGGAAGGTAAACTATTTAACAGGACGCTAATCAATATGTTAGGGACTCTGGAAAACAAAGAAAAGCAAGATTGGGGAAATATATCCTTTCTTTAGTTCATGCATACAAGTGCACAGAGCATGCATGTGCTGGTTATTCTCCATTGGAACTGATGTTTCGAAGATTTCCAGTACATTTAGTATTTGGGTTACCTGAGAAACACAACAAAACGGAACCATTTACCGAATTTGTTACAGAATTAAGGAACAGAATATTTAAAACAAACATTTGAATTAGTAAAGATTACAGCAAAATCTTCCAGGCAAAACTTGAAAATGAATTTGGACACAACCATTTACCTTCCAAAACTTGATTTGGTTACTGGGTGAAATGTAAGAGGAGCTCAGGGAACCAGGATTTTTATCCCCCGAGATCGATGATCTGGGGGCATACTGTTTTTGTCCTGTCTGTCATTCTGTAATCATGTCTCACATTTTAACCTTGCTAATAACTTTTGAACAGTAAGTGATAGAGCTTTGATATTTCACATGCGTATTCCTTGTGACAAAACCTTTTCGTTGGTACTAAACCTTTTGAACTTGACATTTGACCTACTTTTAATTATTTTTTTTTACATTGGTCGTAACTTCTAAATGGTAAATATTAGAGCTTTCATATTGTACATGGGCATTTCTTGTGACAAGATCTTTCTACTGCATGGTACCAAGATGTTTGTCCATGTGACCTTGGTCATCTTCGGAATTGGCTATTATCGGGGGCATTTGTGTTTCACAAACACTTCTTGTTCGTATTAAAGAAAAACCCCATGAAAATGAAAATTCCGAAATCTTATTGCACAACTAGATGATACTACCAATCATCTTCCAAAATATGCTTTGGCTACAGCGTAAATTGTAAGAAGAGTTCTTGGAACCAGGTCTAATTTTAGAAGATGAAAAACCCATCATTTTTCGACCACCATCTGGGCCATGCATAGGGTGAAAATGAGAATTCCGAAACCTTATTGCAAATCTACAGGACACCACTTATCATATTTCATAAGATTAATTGGTTACTGCTTAAAATGAAAGAGAAGCTTGAGGAAGAAGAAAGTGTGACAGGACGAATGTAGGGTAACAGCAATTTCCCCGAACTTTCTCTAGAATTTACGGGTATGAAAATATTATAACAGCTGAATTTTCACAGCAACCATGATAATAAGTAACAAATTCACAACAAAGGAAAGACAACTCGCAGATTTGTTTTTCTACATTCATTTCAATTTTCATCATCACGCCGACCGACAAAAATAGGTTTTACATCAGGAAAATGTTTATGAAGAATATATCATATTCCGCTAGAACAACAAGAGGCCCACAGGCCTTATCGGTCACCTGAGTATTAGTCCCAAGGAAAATCTAGAAAGAAACTGTTCTGAATATCTAAACTAAATTCCAAGATTCAGAAAAAGGATAGAAAAAAAAAGCGATGCGTTCTTAAAACTTAAATGCCCCCAAAGTGCCTATACTGATGAAAGGCTTTACATAATATAATATACATGCATGTACTGTAACATTTACGCAATTTGACAAATTCAGACCTGTTCTCGAGTAAAACCCCTGGGGTTGCGAATTTCTATTTAGTTTTTTTAAACATCAATAACATTAAAGAAGATATCATTTAGATGTTTTACACAATTTAAGTTTTAAAAAAAGGTCATTGTTTCCAATCTACTAGCATTAAACTTAGAGAAATTGTCGTTATATAAACAATTGGTTTCAAATTTTGTAGGGGTAACTGCTAGGGCTTTTTAAATTGAATATGCGCAGTTAATCGGCAATATGGCAACCGTTCGTGTGAGCAAATTGAAGATACCTCGTAGAGTGAAGAGATACATCATGTTACACCCATTATGTTCCATGGAGATTACCAGAGCTTCAAGCACTAGGCTCTGTGCCAGTACATACGATCAATCTTGACCAGTACGCCACACCCTGGCAAGTGTGTTCCTGTTTGAAACAAATGCTTTGGACAATATTAGTATGTGGTTTTATTAGTCATACATTCAATCCTCTAAATTTTTTGGCAGCTTATTTGCTAATCAGGATGGCAAACGTGTGAGTGTTTACGGACACTGTAAAAGAAACCATAAAATTATTAGCATTCATGTAAAAGATTCCATGCTATCATACACAGGAAATGATAAAGAATTGGGCGTGACATAGTTCTAAAATGTGTGTCAGTGTTCACGGACTCTGTAATTACGGAAGCCGATAGGTGCCAGGGTATAGAATTAATATTTATTTAACTGGCGGCCGCCATTTATTATCTGGCGGCCGCCAGTTAATTTATGTGGCAGCCGCCAGTTAATTTATATGGTGGCCGCCAGTTAATTATATGGCGGCCGCCAGTTAATTTATGTGGCGGCCGCCAGTTAATTTATATGGTGGCCGCCAGTTAATTATATGGCGGCCGCCAGTTAATTTAACTGGCGATCGCCATAGAAATTATCTGGCGGCCGCCAGATAAATTAAGTGGCGGCCGCCACTTAATTTATATGGCGGCCGAGACTCAAATTAAATCATTTATATGGCTGTCACCAGTTATTCAATTCCTCTCTCTTTCTCTATCTCTCTCTCAAAATGAAAGGGGTGCAATCCCTCCCAATGCTTAGTAATATGTATGTGATATATATATATATATATATATATATATATATACACAATTAAGAGCATTAAATTATTGTTTTTCTATTGTACTGTTAAATACGTAGAACCACGGGGCTGACCCTCCATTTTTTTTGACAACGTTCAATTTCTATTATTTTCACATGCAAACTATAATTATTTTCACATGTGAAATAAGATTAATTGGCGGATTGACCCCCACCCCACTCTTTTGGTGGTAGTAATGAATGGTAAAAATGTAATAATGAATTGACTGATCAATTGAAGTATGAACGGAGCCCCCTCCCTCCAATTTAGGAGTACGAAGTTTGGACAAAAGAGACATTTTAGGTTCCTTTTTTGCTTGTCGACAATTGTAGAAGACAATTTCTCCTCCGACTGTCCCTATACACTTTGAAAAACGATGCTGCGTGTTTGCGTACTATTCTAAATCTTTCCAAAAATAATCACTCAGTGATACGAATTACATTGTTTTTGCAATTGGCAGCCGCCATATATGAATTAAATGGCGGCCGCCAGATAAAATAACTGGCGGCCGCCAGTTAATTTATATATGGCGGTAGCCAGTTAATAAGTGGCGGCCGCCACATAAATTAAGTGGCGGCTGCCAGTTAAATAAATATTAATTCTATACCCTGGCACCTATCGGCTTCCGTATGTAATAGAAACCACCCAATTCTTAGCATTCATGTAAAATATATTATACACATGAAATGATAAGGAATTGGGCATGTTCTAAAATATGTGTCTACACTGAGATAAGAACCTGGAACCCCTGTATCACTGCAGCTCTACCAATGATCTATTCAGGTCGATGTCAAGTCTGGAGCTCTAAAAGATTAGGACATTAAACAGATAAAACGAGTTAAAGTGAGTGACAATTATACATCAGATGAGAAGACGGTATATAGGTTTGGTAGGCTGTCAGATTAGTCCAGGTGGAGTCCACCAAGTGCCCCTTGGAAAACCAGTAATAGTGCTGGTGGTGTTTCATACGTTAAAAGTAATTTCTCTCTTAGAATGTTTGTTCATTATAACCAAAACTCGAACCTTTGAAGAATTGGAATATTACGTGATACATATTTTTACAATACATATTTATATTTAAGTACAGTTTTTTTTCCCCATAAATATAGACCTGACATTTTTGTAATTTTCTGTTTTACATGCTGAACGTCGAGTTTTCCCCAATCATTGACTAAGCCAGTTCTATACGTGTCAAGCACTCAGATAACTTTGTCAAAGTAGTACACCGTTCTGGAAATGAGCCCTTGATTTCATTCCTTATGCCCTTAGACTTGTATATTTCATTGGGGGATATTCCTGTGAGGATTTGGGCTTTGAATACTAGAGTTCAAGCCCCATCTTGCATATCTAAACATATCAAATAATGGATTATATGACTACATCTTTGTTGACAGGGAAAATCAACCTCCTTTACAATATACCTGTATAACTTTTTTTTTTTTTTTTTTTAGCGTATCACAAACTTTTCGAATATACTCCCAAACACTGTTTTTATTTGTTTGCGTAGTTCTTTGCGATTCTCCATGTCGAAGTTTAGAGTTACAAAGCTTCAATTTTGTACAGAACAGACATAAATGTTACGTGTTTTATCACCCAATAAGTTAACTGCAGGTGCGTGTAAAGTGATAACAGCTGGCCACCGTTTAAGATAATTAAAATGGTGAGTTTCTACACAATGAGTTATTCGTATCTTGTAAGACATGATACACATTTGATGTAAATATATGCGATTTTAATTATTTGCGATTCAAAAACACTTGCAAAGAAATAAAAAATTGGATTACCAAAAAAAAAAAAAAAAAAAAAAAAAAAAAAAAAAAAAAACGTTATACGTATAATGTGGTCATTTCGAAAAACATCACAAAATGTTTGAATTGAGATAAAAGTTCCAATTGGCTTTATTATATATTTGAATAACTTTATTTTATCAATCTTTCACTCCACACCTTTAGGGGAATTAACATGAGACGTGCAACACCTTCTTTCATAACATGTACAGTGTTAATGAACGTAAATTAATTTAAAATGCTGGTAATGTGATATTATGCGCAGGCCGAGGAAACGCGAATTACGTAAATTCGTCATTTTGAGCACACAAAAAAATCAATGATTATTTCGTAACTAGGCCTAAGTACGCTATGTGGAAAACTTACTTTCATCATTGTGTCCTTTGAGAGATGTGTTCACAAATCACTTTATTTGACTGCATGTATATCGTCTACTTCGAGATCGTCAGCTAACAGGAAATCAAGGGGATTCTACTATGCATGATAGGAGTTATCCACCTTTTACCAGAAAGCAGGACACCAGAAGATGGCACTTGCTGTAGTAATATTGATGAGTAATACTTTTGAAATTGATATTAAAAATAAAAACAATCTTCACATCAACAAATATTGGGGTAGAACTGGGGGAGAGTAGTGTCGAAACTACAGAAAGAGCAAAATAATGCTTAGCTATATCATATCGCCGTGAAACGGAGGGGGGGGGGGGGGGGGGGGGAGTACCCCCTTAAATTTCCTGGATTCGTCCAAACCCCATAAAACTCGATGGTTTCAGCAGTAAATCTATATAAACACGATTAACAAATGTGCTACAAACAACAATTGAAAATGTAAAGTGAACATGTATATGAAGAAACTTGTCCTTCCTAAAGTGATAAATACGTGTTGATATTTGTCATGTATTTTTACGTTATGCATGGTTTGATTGTTATTAAGTATTATTTCGTCAGTAATTTCACCCACGCACCCCGATCCATCTTTGCATTATTGTCGTTTTGTTGTTCTGATGAATTTACTGTGTCGTTTCATTCTTTTTTTCTTCGTGTAACATTAGCTCTGCAGAGGATTTCATCACATGCAGAAACCCTAATCATGATAATACATCAATTTCATAGAAATTCAACTCTCAGGAATGAAATATTGCATTTAACATACATAAAAGTATATGTACTAAGTACATATCCGAAGCGACAGTGATAATATTCTAAGTGGAATAAATTCCATAATGAATATCAGTTCATTATTTACAGTTTTAATAATGCGAGCTGAATAATGCCTATTCATCTTATTAATCACCCTGTAGCATGTATTTAAGGGGATGGGTGACACCATAGTGCTCATAGCGCCGTAATAATCTAGAAAACCAATATTGATATTTTCAACAACAAAAAACAACAACAAAAACAAAAAACAAAAAAAAACATTGCTACTAACATATGTAAAAAAAAAATAAAATA